>NC_011913.2:2124968-2130711 GCF_000006355.2 Plasmodium knowlesi strain H | reverse complement strand
GAATGTATACTTATACATATACATACATGTATATGTATGTATATACATATACATATGTGTATATGTATATATGCATATGCATTTATGCATATGCATATATATATATATATATATATATATATATATATATATATATATATTTATTCCACTTTGCAGACGAAATTTTGGGAGAAGAATGGTGAAGTTGGCAACTTATGGACAGAACTGTCCACAGCAATGATGGATCAGAATGGCAGAAATGGACAGGAGAAGGAAGAATGTAAAAAATTGGATAATCCATCTTCCGAAGCGGCATGCAAATATTTGCATGCCGGCTTCGAACAATTATACGATCTGACGACGCCAGGGACGGCGGCGACGCCGTCGTCGTCCAAGGACACCAAACTTTTGTCCAACCCACTGTTGAGACAAACAGTGGGTTGTTTTTTACTTCATGCTTATGCAAAACACATGAAAAAAAATGCGACTTGCATCATTGATAAGGGGATACAGAAGGCATTTCAAAGTAATACTGCTAATTGCAATGGTGGTACCAGTGGCAAGGGACCTTGTGTCCCTTGCCAATGGCAAGAAAGCGACTATGACAAATGCCAAATTAACATAAAAGGCAGTACAACCGCAACAGAGACTGCAAAGAAGAAAGTGGAAGAATTGGTCGGAGGGAATGAACCAAACACTGAGTCCATCATACAGAACATAAATAAAATGGAAAAATTATGTGATGGTTTAAAATGTATAGCATCCCACTTAAATTCCGCAAGCGGACAAAAAAATGCGGTAAGTGGAGTACATCTGCGGTATGGGGGGAAACAACTGTACATATGTACATACATATACATATGTATGTGTAAATGTATATATATGTATATATGTGTACATGCGTACATATATACGTATATGTATATATGTGTATATATATATATACATATATATATATATATATATTTTACTCTATTTTGTAGAGCACATTTTGGACAGAAGGCGGCGAAGTCGCCAACTTATGGAAACAATTGTCACAAGCAATAATAGAGAAAGGCAAAAACGGGAGCGGAACTGATTGTAATAAAATGGGAGATAAAAATGATAGAGATGCCACCTCCCCTGAAAGGAAGGCATGCCAATATCTTTCAGCAGGTTTCGACAAACTGAAGGAACTTACATCGACTGGAGCGACTAAAATCAATGGCAACAACATCTTGGATAAGGACCTATCGTTTGTCAAAACGATGGGTTGTTTTTTACTTCACGCCTATGCGAAGAAAATGAAAGGCGAGGCGAAGTGTGAAATAGAAGCAGGAATAAAAAAAGGTTTTGAAGTTGGTAATGGTCTAATTAAAGGTGTTAATTGCAATGATTCTAGTGGCAAGGGACCTTGTGTCCCTTGCGAATGGAATGAAAAAATCCTTGACAGTTGCGAAATTAAAACAAATGGAGGCAGTGGCAAAACAGAGAACACGGCAGTAAAGGACAAATTAAAACAAGTTCAAAACAAAATTACAGAAACCTCAACTGAAAACCTAAAGAACATAAACATAACAGAGTCTTTATGTGAAAAACTCCAATGTGCCGCAGGGAAGTGGTTCAAAAACAACTCAACGACGTCGAACGGAAATACTACTCCAACGAAGAATTGGGTAAGTATTACTACAACCAACACAGCACTAAGGAGGTAGAAAGGAATTAAAGGAAAAAAAAAAAGAGGAAAAGAAAAATTCAGATTCGGGGTTAAGGAATAAAGGTTGTAGGGGTGTCAGAATAAGGTTGAGAGGTATTAGAATAAAGTTTTCAGGGTGTTAGAAGTTAGATTCCGCGTGTTGGAATAAGGTTGTAGGGGTATAGACATAAGGTATTATGGGTGTTGGAATAAGGTTGTAGGGGTATAGGAATAAGGTTTTAGGGGTATAGGAATAAGGTTTTAGGGGTATAGACATAAGGTATTATGGGTGTTTCAATAAGGTTGTAGGGGTACAGACATAAGGTATTATGGGTGTTGGAATAAGGTTGTGGGGGGATAGACATAAGGTATTATGGGTGTTGGAATAAGGTTGTGGGGGTATAGACATAAGGTATTATGGGTGTTGGAATAACGTTGTGGGGGTACAGACATAAGGTATTATGGGTGTTGGAATAAGGTTGTGGGGGGATAGACATAAGGTATTATGGGTGTTGGAATAAGGTTGTGGGGGTATAGACATAAGGTATTATGGGTGTTGGAATAACGTTGTGGGGGTATAGACATAAGGTATTATGGGTGTTGGAATAACGTTGTGGGGGTATAGACATAAGGTATTATGGGTGTTGGAATAACGTTGTGGGGGTATAGACATAAGGTATTATGGGCGTTGGAATAAGGTTGTAGGGGTACAGGAGTAAGGTTGTAGGGGTATAGGAGTAAGGTTGTATGGGTTTAGGAGTAAGGTTTCAGGGTTTAGGAATAAGGTTCCAGGGTTAGCTTTAGTTGAGTAAGGGGGGGGAGAGGAAAGACTCCTCGCAGACAGGGACCGGAATCCACGCACTAACGGGATGGCAGGAAAGCCAAACCGGATACTACACCAACCGAATACAACACCAACCGGATACTACACCAACCGAATACAACACCAACCGGATACTACACCAACCGAATACAACACCAACCGAATACAACAGCAACCGGATACTACACCAACCGAATACAACACCAACCGAATACAACAGCAACCGGATACTACACCAACCGGATACTACACAACCCACTAACTATATATATATAACCTCTTCTTTTTTTTTCTTTACAGTGTGACTTTTGGGAGAAGGAAAGCATCAAACCCGAACTGAATTCGATGTTCGGGCAAATCGAGTCTGAAGGAAATGAAACTAATGCTTTATGTAATAAATTTGGTGATGGTAATGATGATAGTGTGGAAAGGAAAGCCTGTAATCATATCACAGCAGGTTTAAAATACATTGATGATATTAATCCTACTGTTAGTGGTGGTAGTGTTAATGACCAACTGCTCCAGCGAGCACTTGGTTGTATTGCTCTTAACCTTTATGCTGATCAAATAATTGCAAAATCTGAAGAGAAATGTCCCATTGATAAGGAAAAAATTAATGAAATGTTCCATAAATGGAATCAGCTGTATAATAAGTCGTGTTCGACCTCTGGTATTAGTGTTAGTGGTGTTCGTAATAATTGTTTTAAGTGTGAAAGGAATGAAAATTTTAAGAATTGCAACCTCCTCGTTGATAAAGACTTAATTGCATCATCATCACAGCAAAATTGCAATTCTAGCGACAAAGACAATGTCCAAATTCAAATTAATGAATTGCTGGAGGAAAAAAACACCCCCAAAGTGAAGTCTACCTTATCCACTATCAATAAAATGAACACTTTCTGTAGTAGAATGCAATGTGCAGTAAAACAATACCTAAAGAAGATCAAAAATGGAAAACCACCATCTTGGGTAAGGATAGACAGCTGCATATATATATATACATATATATATATACGTATATGTATATATATATATGTATATATTTATATGTATATATATGTATTTATGTATATATATATGTATATATGTATTTATATATATGTATATATGTATTTATATATATATATATGTATACGTATATATATATGTATAATAAATATTTGATGAAAAAAAAAAGGAGGTGAAATAAGAAAACAAAATAGAGAAAGGGAATTCAGATTCCGTGTTTAGAAATGACGGTTGTTGGGGTGTTGGAATGAAGGTTGTTGTGGTGTTGGAATGATGTTGTTTGGGGTGTTGCAATGATGTTGTTGGGGGTGTTGGAATGATGTTGTTGGGGGTGTTGGAATGATGTTGTTTGGGGTGTTGGAATGAAGATTTCAGGGGTATTGGAATAATGTTGTTGGGGGTGTTAGAATAAGGTGGTAAAGGTGTTAGTATAAGGGGGTAGGGTTATTGGAATAAGGTGTTAAGGGTGTTAGAATAAGGTGGTAAGGGTGTTAGAATAAGGTTGTAGGGGTGTCAGAATGAGGTGATAAGGGTGTTAGATTAAGGTTGTGGGGGTATAGGAATAAGGTGGTGAGGGTGTTAGAATAAGGGTTGTAAAGGTGTTAGAATAAGGTGGTAAGGGTGTTAGAATAAGGTGATAAGGGTGTTAGAAGAAGGTGGTAAGGGTGTCAGAATTTGGACTCCGGATTTAGGAGTAAAGTTGTAGGGGTGTTAGAACTTAGATTCCAGGTTTAGGAGGAAGGTATCAGGGTGCTAGGACTTAGATTCCGGGTTTAGGAGGAAGGTGTCAGGGTGTTAGAACTTAGATTCCGCGTTTAGGGGGAAGGTTTCGGGATGTCAGAAATCAGATTCCGGGTTTAGAAGGAAGGTTGTAGGGGTGTTGGAATAAAGGTTGTAGGGTATTATAATGAGGTTGTAGGGGTATAAGAATAAGGTTGTAGGGGTGTCAGAATTTGGACTCCGGGTTTAGGAAGAACGTTATAGGGGTATAGGAAAAGGATTCCGGGTTTAGGAGCAAGGTGTCAGGGTGTAAGAACTTAGATTCCGGGTTTAGGACGAAGGTGTCAGGGTGTTAAGACTTAGATTCCGGGTTTAGGAATAAATGTTGTAGGGGTGTCAGAACTTATATTCCGGATTTAGGAGGAAGGTTGTAGGGGTGTTAGAAGTCCGATTCCTGGTTTAGGACAAAGGTGTCAGGGTGTTAGAACGTAAATTCCGGGTTTAGGAAGAACGTTTTAGGGGTATAGGAAGAGGGTTCCGGGTTCAGGACAAAGGTGTCAGGGTGTTAGAAGTCAGATTCCGGGTTTAGGAGTGAACTCTTAGGGGTGTTAGAAAATTCCGGCTTCAGGAGGAAGATTTTGTGGGTGTTGGAATAAGGTTGTTGGGGGTATTGGAATAAGGTTCAGGGTATAAGAGTGAGGTTGCAGGATATTATAATAATGTTTTAGGGGTGTCAGTAGTCAGATTCCGCTTTTAGGTGTAAAGGTGCTAAGGGTGTCGGAATAAGGTGGTAGTGGTGTCGGAATAGAGTCTTAGGGGTGCCAGGATAGGGTTTTCGGGGTGTCAGAATAAGGTTGTAGGGGCGTCAGAATAGGGTCCTAGGGGTGTCAGAATAGGGTCTTAGGGGTGTTAGAATAAGGTGGTAAGGGTGTTAGAATAAGGTGGTAAGGGTGTTAGAATGAGGTCTTAGGGGTATTAGAATAAGGTCTTAGGGGTATTAGAATAGGGTCTTAGGGGTGTCAGAATAGGGTCTTAGGGGTATTAGAATAAGGTTGTATGGGTGTTGGAATAAGGTTATGGCGGTGTTAGAATAAGGTTGCAGGGGTATTAAAATAAGGTGGTAAGGGTGTTAGAATAAGGTGGTAAGGGTGTTAGAATAAAGTGGTAAGGGTGTTAGAATAAGGTGGTAAGGGTGTCATAATATGGTTGTTGTGGTGTTGGAATAAGGTCGTAAGGGTGTTAGAATATGGTTGTAGGGGTGTTAGAATAAGGTGGTAAGGGTGTTAGAATAAGGTTGTTGGGATTTTAGAATAAGGTGGTAAGGGTGTCAGAATAAGGTTTTTAGGGCTGTTAGAATAAGTTACTTAGGGGTATAGGAATAAGGTTGTAGGGGTGTCAGAAGTCAGATTCCGCGTTCAAGACAAAGGTGTCAGGGTGTAAGAACTAAGATTCCGGGTTTAGGACAAAGGTGTCAGGGTGTAAGAACTTAGATTCCGGATTTAGGATGAAGGTGTCAGGGTGTTAGAAGTTAGATTCCA
>NC_011913.2:1873877-2124868 GCF_000006355.2 Plasmodium knowlesi strain H | reverse complement strand
AACCAACATACTAACATAACCAACATACTAACACAACCAACATACTACCACAACCAACATACTACAAACACAAAGAGAAAAGAAAAAAAAAAAAAAAAAAAGGACATATATATACATATATACATACATATGTATATGTATAGATATATGTATATGTATATATGTATATATATATATATGTAGATGTATACACATATGTGTATACATATGTGTATACATATACATATATTTTTTTTTTTCTTTATTTCTTTTCTTCTTTCATGATCAGAGTGAAATAAAGGGTGTTGTTGAGAGTGAATTAAAGGAACTTCTACAAAATATTACGGATGATGAGAAATGGAAAGACTTTGACCAATACTGCAAGGACGACATCCAAAGTAACGGCGACACACCAGGAGAAATAACTGCTAAGAAAAAAGCTTGTAAGCTTTTTGCTTTAGGTTTAAAACACATTTCTGAAATTAAGAACAAAAACAAAAACAACGAGGATGTTGTACCACTTAAAAGAACTATGATGTGCGCAGCACTTAATCTTTATGCTGATCAATTAATTACAAAAGCAGAAAAACAATGTCCCTTAGATAATAAAAAATTGGATCAGGCAATAGATCACGCTTTTAGTAAAAATACTCTCATTATGAATGGAGGAACTTCATGCAATAATCAAGGCAATAAATCTTGTTTCATTTGCAACAGAGAAAAAAACACTTTTGACAATTGCCGAATTGGACAAGAAAAAATAAAGGATAAAATGGAAGGTCTTCTCGAAGAAAAGGACAACGACAACTCCAAATCCAACTCCACGACCCCTAACATGACCAAAACACTAGACAAAATAAATGAAATAGAATCATTCTGTACTCAAGTCCAATGTGCTATAAAACAAAAACTGAACAACGAAGGGAAACTTCCAAATGGAACACCACCATCTTGGGTAAGGGGCGATAGGCAATTACATATATACATATATACATGTATCTGTGTATATGTATATGTACATATATGTATATGTATGTATATGTATATATGTGTATATATCTATATATGTGTATATATATATATGTATATATGTATATATTTATATATATATACGTATATATATGTATATATATATGTATACACATATGTGTATACATATGTGTATACATATACATATATATTTTTTTTTTCTTTCTTTTCTTCTTTAATGATCAGAGTGCCATATACAATGACGCCGCGACAGAATTAGCGGAACTTTTAAAAGATATGAACGACCCTACAAAGCAGAAGAACGTTGACAAATACTGCGACAACCATAGCAAATGGAATACTTTAGGCCATAAAGAAAAACATACAAATAAAGCAGCTTGTTTGCTTTTTGCTTCAGGACTTCAGCACATTTATGGCCACGTTAATGACCAAAAGAAGGGCCAGTTTAAGGGCCCATCGTTTGGACAAACGATGGGTTGTTTATTTCTTAAAGAATATGCAAAACAATTAAAAGAAATGGCAAAAATACAAAAAGAGTATAAAGTACATCCTAATTGTAGCGTAGATTCGGGCATAGAATATGCTTTTAGCAAAAGTAAAAGCATTATGGAGAATGCAACACCTCCATGTGACAACAATGTTCCTAATTCTTGTTTTGAATGCAAATTGGACGACTATAACCAACTTAGAGATTGCTCCATTGGCAAAGACAAAGTAGGAAATAAAGCTACAGAACTGTTCACAGAACCAGAGAACAAAGAACATATGGAACAAACATTAGAGAATACAGTTTGTCCCATCCTTCTTACGGATCTCCTTACCCCTTTCCTTCCTTTGGCTCCTGTCTCTATTGGCCTTTCTGCTATGGCTTATTACCTTTGGAAGGTAAGATAAAAAAAAAAAAAAATAAAATTTTTTTTAATGGACAAAATTAATGGTTAATAGGAAAAAAAAATTTTTAATGGTTAAAAGGAAAAGAAAAATTTTTTTAATGGTTAAAAGGAAAAAATAAAATATTTTTCAATGGTTAAAAAGGAAAGAAAAATTTTTTAATGGTTAAAAGGAAAAGAAAATTTTTTAATGGTTAAAAGAAAAAAAAAAAATAGAATAAATGTGTAAAAAGAATATTTCACAATCTTCTTAACAAAAATATCCTCTCATTTTTTTTTTTTTTTCTTTTTTTTTTGTAGTATTTTGGTCCTCTTGGTAAAGGAGGAGCACGTTTCAGAAGATCTCCTGCTGAAATTCCGGGTTCATCATTACAGGAACAAGTCCTTGATCATGTGGAAGAAGCTGGTCCACATGAATATCAATTGGTGAAGGAACGAAAACCTCGTTCTGCTCCAACGAGAACAAAACGTTCTGATCGCGTGAATCGTCGAACGATTATTGAAATTCATTTTGAAGTGTTGGACGAATGTCAAAAAGGCGACACACAATTGAACCAAAAGGATTTTATGGAACTTTTGGTTCAAGAGTTTATGGGATCCGAATTAATGGAAGAAGAACAGGTTCCTAAGGAAGAAGTTCTTATAGAAGGTGTTCCTTTGGAACAAGTTCCCATTGAAGAGGTTCCAATGGAACGTGTTCCAAATTTAGGTTCCGGGTTTATGGTTTAGGGTTCAGTGTTCACAGTTTAGGGTTCAGTGTTCACAGTTTAGGATTCACAGTTTAGGGTTCAGTGTTCACAGTTTAGGATTCACAGTTTAGGGTTCACTGTTCACAGTTTAGGATTCACAGTTTAGGGTTCACAGTTTAGGGTTTACAGTTTAGGGTTCAAAGTTTAGGGTTCACAATTTAGGGTTTACAGTTTAGGGTTTATGGTCTCAGGTTCACGGTTCAGGGTTTAGGTTTTAGGCTTGACGGTTTAGTTTTTATGGTTTTAGCGTTTAGGATTGAGGGTTCACAGTTTAGGGTTTATTGTTTAAGATGAAGGATATTGGTTTCACACCTTTTGTCCTTTTTTTTTTTTTTTTTTTTCCTTTTTATATTTTCTTGAAAGAAAAAAAAGAAAAAAATATATATTCTTTCTTCCAAATTTTATTCTTATTTTGTTTGCAAAAAATTTTTTTTTTTTTTTTTTTTTTGGTGTGAAAGAACACCTTTCGTTTTTAGAAAAAAAAAAAAACATTCTTTTTTTTTAAGAACACACATTCTTTTTTTTTTTCCACTTGCGAAAAATATTTTTTCTTTTTTTTTCTTTTTTCCGCTGGCGAAAAATATTTTTTCTTTTTTTTTCTTTTTTCCGCTGGCGAAAAATATTTTTTCTTCTTTTTTTTTTTTTTTTTTTTTTTTGCGGAAAGCAGGAAGATAAGCGCGCGAATAAATGATGTCTGCTGATAGCGCACAACAAAAGAAAAAAAAAAGAAAAAAAAAAAAAAAGGAGGGTGGATGATGAAATATATTACAGTTGCAAAAGGTCGCAAAATATAAAGGAAAAACACACACTTATCCCGCACAAGGAAAAATTGTGTGTACATAGGTGTTGGCACAAGCAACTTTTTCGAAGTGCACATACACTTTACACGAAAAATGTAGACATAATAACGGGAATATGCGGAAATGCCTGGGTTCAACTTCCCCGGTTAACGGTAAAATTTGGTTCCGGGTTAAGGATAAAAGTGGGTTCCGGGTTAAAAGTAAAGTAGGTTCCGGGTTAAGGGTAAAGTGGGTTCGCGGTTAAGGGTAAAGTAGGTTCCGGGTTAAGGGTAAAGTGGGTTCGCGGTTAAGGGTAAAGTAGGTTACGGGTTAAGCATAAGGTGGGTTCCGGGTTAAGCCTAATGTAGGATCAGGATTTAGGGTATAAGTGGGTTCCGGGTTAAGGATAAAAGTAGGTTCCGGGTTAAGGATAAAAGTAGGTTCCGGGTTAAGGGTAAAAGTGGATTTCGGGTTAAGATTAAAGTGGGTTTCCGATTAAGGGTAAAGTGGGTTCCGGGTTAAGGGTAAAAGTGGGTTCCGAGTTAAGGATTAAAGTGGGTTCCGCGTTAAGCATAAGGTAGGGTCCGGGTTAAGAATAAGGTGGGTTCCGGGTTAAAGATAAGGTGGGTTCCGGGTTAAGGATAAAATTGTGTTACGGGTTAAGGATAAAAGTGGGTTCCGGGTTAAGGATAAAAGTGGGTTCTGGGTTAAGGATAAAAGTGGGTTTCGGGTTAAGGATAAAAGTTGGTTCCGGGTTAAGGGTAAGGTGGGTTCCGGGTTAAGGGTAAATGTTGGTTCCGGGTTAAAAGTAAAGTGGGTTCCGGGTTAAGGGTAAGGTGGGTTCTGGGTTAAGGGTAAGATGGGTTCCGGGTTAAGGTTAAGGTGGGTTCCGGGTTAAGTCAAAGTAGGATCAGGGTTTAGGGTGAAAGTGAATGTATGATTAGGGTTTAGGGTTAAAGTGAAATTATGATCAAGGTTTAGGGTTAAGTTGAAAGTAGTATCAGGCTTTAGGGTCAGGGTGAATGTTGGATCAGGATTTAGGGTTAAGTTGAAGGTAGTATCAAGCTTTAGGGTCAGGGTGAATGTTGGATCAGGATTTAGGATTAAGTTGAAAGTAGTATCAGGGTTCTGTGTTAGAGTGAATGTAGGATAACGGTTTAGGTTTAATTTGTATAGAGTATAGTTTTAGGCTTTAGGGTTTAGGTTTAATCTTTGTAGAGTATTGCTTCAGGTTTTAGGGTGTAGGTGTTATGTTTGTAGAGTATAGGTTTAGGGTTTATGGGTTCAGGTTTTAGGGTTTATGATTTAGGTTTAAATTTTGTAGAGTACAGGTTTAGGGTTTAGGTTTAATGTTCGCATAGTATAGATTTAGGTTTCATGTTTGTGGATTTTGAGCTTATATTAATGTTCTATGGGAGAAGAATGTATAGGTGTATGTATGGGTGGATGAAAATGGATCAAAAAAAGAAAAGGCTAGTGATTGTATAGAAGAGGAGAATATGATTTGTTTGGGAATTAAAATAAACGTAAAGGACGACGAAAAAACGGGAGGAAAACCTAAGGGAAGGAATTAAAAAGGAACAGAAGAAAAGAAAAAGAAACGAAATGAAATGCAAATGGAAAAAATGTATTATGCAGGAGAGTTTGCGCACATTTTTTTTTTCTCTCTCCTTGCTTTTTTTTTCACTCTTTTCTTTTATTTCTTATTTTCTCTTTTTAATTTTTTGTTTTCCTATTTCCCTTAATTTATTATTATTTTTTTATTATTTATATTTTTATTATTATTTTTAATTTCCTTGTAAATAAGGAAATGTTTTTTCCTTATGTGGAATGCTTTAATTAGAATGGGAAATGAATTGTATAATAGTTGGAAATGTAGGGAGATGTTCTTCTTTTTTTTAGAATGTGGTGGATGTTCTTTTTTTTTTTTTTAGAATGAACTGTTTTATTTTTAGAATGTGGTGGATGTTCTTTTTTTTTTTTTTTAGAATGAACTGTTCCTTTTTTCTTTTTTTCTTTTTTTTTTTTTTTTAAACTTATTCTTTCTAATAAACCTATAATTTATAATAAGCCCATTCTTTTTAATATAAATATATATAGAGAACGACACACCAAAAAAAAAAAAATTTTTCACATGTTAAGTTAAAGCAGAACCAAATACAGCACAAAGGCAAGACCAAATACAGTGGAGAAAAAAAGAAAATGGCACCTTTTTCTTTTATAAAAACATCTACATTAATCTTCGTATAGCTATAACTATGGCACCGGGCCCAGCATTACAAACAGGTATGAATAACAAAAATAATTTTTATAATATTTTTTACAACTATAGGGGAAAACAAATATATAGGGGCGAAAACATATATATATATGTATATTATTTTTATTGCCCCACACCAAATTATTATTCATGTTTAAGGAAAAAAGCGGGGCGGAATGAAAGTGTATGGGAAGGAGGGGGGAATGTTTCAAGTGTATAGGGTTCAGGGTTCCGGGTTTCGGGTTCAGTATATAGGAGTAAGATTCCGGGTTCCGGGTTTCGGGTTTAGGGCTCAGGGTTTAGGTTTCAGTATATAGGAGTAAGATTCCGGGTTCCTGGTTTAGGGTTCAGTGTATAGGAGTAAGAGATCGGGTTCCGGGTTCCGGGTTCAGTGTATAGGAGTAAGATATCGGTTTTTGGGTTCCGGGTTCAGTGTATAGGAGTAAAGGTCTTAGGGCTGTTATAATTCAGATTCGGGGTGTTGGAATAAGGTTTTAGAGGTATAGGAGTAAGTTTCTATGGGTGTAGAAATAAGGTTCTATGGGTCATGATTTAGGTTCCGGGGTTAGCTTTAGCTGCTTTAGGGGGGGATAGGAAAAACTCCTCGCAAACAGGGACCGGATACTATATACTAACCGGATGGCAGTGGCGGTGAAACCGGAAACTACACACGACAACCCGACAACCAAAAAAGGAAAAAAAGGAAAAAAAGGAAAAAAAGGAAAAAAAGGAAAAAAAGGAAAAAAAGGAAAAAAAGGAAAAAAAGGAAAAAAAGGAAAAAAAGAAAAAAAAGAAAAAAAGAAAAAAAGAAAAAAAAAAAAAAAATTTTTAAATCATAAATTTGAACATCTCTTTATTTCATTCACTTTTCAGGTTCAAGTTCAGGTTCAAGTTCAAGTTCCGCTTCTTCAACTTCACATAGTAGTGGTGATTCGTGGTGGGGATGGGGTTATGTTGGTGGTTTTGCTGATTCTGTTTTAGGAGCACCAGTCAGAGCCGTTTCTGCGGCTGCTTCTAATATAAAGAATAGTGTTGTTTCTACTACTCAAAAAGTGTGGAATTATGGGTCAGAAATTATTGAGAACGCGCAAGCAAAAATTTTGTCTATCGCGAATCCAGTTACATGGACGACCGCAGTTCCTTTGACCGTCCTTAGGACTGCTTCCAATGTAGCTACCCCCGTTATACAGGCAGTTGATAATATTGATAAAGCTGCGAAAGCTGTTCTCCAACCTCCTGGACCTCCACCCCCACCTCCTCCTCCTCAACCAGCCCAACCGGCTCCACCACCCAAACCAGTTGCTCCTACCCCCACCACGAACCCTACAAAAACTTGGGATCGGCTTATCCCTTTTGTTGCTTTGGCTCCTGCTACAGTTGCTATTTCTATTTTTTCCTACTTAATCTGGAAGGTAAGCAATAAAAAGAAAAGGAAAAGGAAAATAAAAGGAATGAAAAGGAATAAACAAAAAAAGGAATAAAGAGAAAAGAAAAAGGAAGGAATAAGAAAGAAAAGGAATAAAAGAGAAAGAAAAGGAATAAAAGAGAAGGAAAAGAGAAGGAAAGAGAAGAAAAGAGAAGGAAAAGAAAAAGAGAAGGAAAGAAAAAGAGAAGGAAAGAAAAAGAGAAGGAAAGAAAAAGAGAAGGAATAAAAGAAAAGGAATAAAAGAAAAGGAATAAAAGAAAAGGAATAAAAGATAAGGAATAAGAAAGGAAAGGAATAAAAGAGAAGGAATAAAAGAAAAGGAAAGAGAAAAAAAAAAAATAAAAATAAATAAAGGGAATGAATGAATATGTATGGGGTGCATATGTGTAAAATTTCGGATTTTTAGGTTGCGGGATATAATATTTTACGGTGTATATGTGTAAGATTTCGTATTTAGTTTTGCGGGATTTAATATTTTTACGGTGTATATGTGTAAGATTTCGCATTTAGGTTGCGGGATTTATAATATTTTACGGTGTATATGTGTAGAATTTCGTATTTAGGTTGCGGGATTTAATATTTTTACGGTGTACATGTGTAAGATTTCGCATTTTTAGGTTGCGGGATTTATAATATTTTACGGTGTATATGTGTAAGATTTCGCATTTAGGTTGCGGGATTTATAATATATTACGGTGTACATGTGTAAGACTTCG
Organism: Plasmodium knowlesi strain H; assembly: GCF_000006355.2. Classification (NCBI taxonomy): domain Eukaryota; phylum Apicomplexa; class Aconoidasida; order Haemosporida; family Plasmodiidae; genus Plasmodium; species Plasmodium knowlesi. The sequence continues at coordinate 2,117,079 of NC_011913.2, read as the reverse complement.
TATTTAGGTTGCGGGATTTAATATTTTACGGTTTGTGTATAAGATTTTGCATTTAGGTTGCGGGATTTATAATATTTTACGGTGTATATGTGTAAGATTTCGTATTTTTAGGTTGCGGGATTTAATATTTTACGGTGTATATCTGTAGGATTTCGCATTTTTAGGTTGCGGGATTTATAATATTTTACGGTGTACATGTGTAAGATTTGGCATTTTTAGGTTGCGGGATTTATAATATTTTACGGTGTATATGTGTAAGATTTCGCATTTTTAGGTTGCGGGATTTAAGGTGTAAGAACAACAATTATGGACTGGTGTTTACATGTTTTGGGGGAAAGATTCTTTTTTTTTTTAACACAAAAAAATAAAAAAATAAAAAAGAGAAAAAAAAAAAAAATGAAAAAGAAGAAGAAAAAAAATTACACACCATAATCTTCTTAGCAAAAATATTCTCTCTCTTTTTTTTTTTTCTTTCTCTGCAGTATTTTGCTCAACTGCGTAAGATAAGACTCTACAGAAGAGCTCCTTTAAGAATTCCCGGTCCATCCGTACAGGAACAACTCCTTGATCATGTGGAAGAAGCTGGTCCACATGAATATCAATTGGTGAAGGAACGAAAACCTCCATCTGTTCCAGCGAGAACAAAACGTTCTGCACGCGATCCTGCTGGTGGTGGTCGCGTGAATCGCCGCACCATTATTAAAATTCATTTTGAACTGGTGGACGAATGTCAAAAAGGGAACACAAAATTGACTCAGAAAGATTTTCTGGAACTTTTAGTTCGAGAGTTCATGGGAAGCGAATTTATGGAAGAAGAACAGGTTCCTAAGGAAGAGGTTCTTATGGAAGGGGTTCTTATGGAAGGGGTTCTTATGGAACGTGTTCCAATTTTAGGTTCCGTGTTTATGGTTTAGGGGGTTATGTTTCATGGTTTAGGGTTCACAGTTCAGGGTTCACAGTTCAGGGTTCACAGTTTAGGGTTCACAGTTCAGGGTTCACAGTTTAGGGTTCACAGTTTAGGACTCACAGTTTAGGGTTCGCGTTTTAGGGTTTAGGATTAAGGATATAAATTAAAAGTTTCACTCTGTGAGAATGAATTCTTTTGTTTGACGGGTGTGAAATGAATGAAAACCTTCATTCATAATGTGTTATGTTCAGATCAGAATTTTATTTCAAAGAGCAGACACACACACACATATATATATTTGACATATAGTGTCGTGATAAGGGAAAAAATATATATGCTTGGAGTGTAAAATGTTTTGGAAAAAAGAAATATTATAGTTTCATACCCCTTTTTGTCCTTTTTTAATTATGTGATAAACAGACATAATAAGGCGTTTGAATATTCATGTTATTTCTTAATTCTTTTTAAACTTCTTTTATTATTTTTTTTTTTTGTCCTTTTTTTTTTTTTTTTCTTTTGTTTTTCTTCTGTATTGTTTGAATGTGCTCATATGTTCAATGTATAATGAATATGATATCATAAAGAGGAAAAAGAAAAAAATATATATTCTTTCTTCCAACTTTTATTCTTATTTTGTTTGCAAAAAAATTTTTTTTTTTTTTTTTTTGGGTGAAAGGACACCCTTTTGTTTATAGAAAAAAAAAAAAAAAAAAAACATTCTTCTTTTTTTTTTTAAGAACACACACATTCTTTTTTTTTTATTTTTTAAAATTTTTTTTCTTTATTTATTTCTTTTTTTCCTTAAATTATGTTTCCATCGTTGCGAAAAATTGCCCCCAATAGGTGTTATATCTTCTTCTCGTAAAAAAAATGTATGGGACATCCGCGGGCGAGCGCCCGCGCCCCCCTTAACGCGGACACTATATTACAGTTTCCGCGCAAAAAAGTGTGGAAGAAGCACAACCTTTTTACAAATGGTCCACAATTAGACTTCATAATGGAAGAGGATGAAAGAGTAATGAAGATTATAAAAATTACAATAATAATAAATTGATAACAAAAAAAAAAAAAAAAAAAAAATTCATGATTTAATTTTTTTGCAATGGGAAATTTTCTTTATTTCGCATGATATAAGGGTTGAATTCTTTCCTTCCGGGACTTTGTTAAGGTTTCGAATATCAGACGGATAAATTTATTTTGGTACACCTTAAACCGTAAACCTTAAACACTGAAATGTGAACTGGGGATCTCTAGTCTTTTTTCCCCTTGACTTTTTGTTGTGCTGGTTTTTGAGCACCTTTTTCATTAGAATCTTTTTTCTCTTGGACTTTTTGTTGTGCTCATTTTTTAACTCCTCTTATAGTATTCCTTCCCTTTCCAACCTCCTGCTCTAATAACTTCTCTAAAATGATATTATATTTCCTGCCCAACGCTGCTTTTACTTGAGAAGTAGTGGGTTTCTTCCTATACTTACGAGCTTGCTCTTTTGCGAGTTCTTTGCACATTTCTTCAACTGAATGTTCACTCCATAGCAGATCTTCTGTATTTCGGTCTTTACTGAAAATGATAGTAGCATCACCTTTTTTTCCTTCAGCACTTTCAACTTCATTACCAGCACCAGTGGGCTCCTTACATTCACTTCCACTTGCCTTCTTACTTTTTTTTTTTTCCTCTTCTTTTTTGCCCTTCTTTCCAAATAATGTTTTAAGTGATTCATTTTTTCCTGGCGGAGTTGCTTCTTCTGTTTCCTTGCTAGCTAAATTTCTACCAACAATATTATCTACTTGTAATGGAGCATTCACACCCTGTCTTGAAAAATCATCCTGGTGCTAAAAAGGAAAGGGAATGAAATGCATCAGATAAAGGAATCATATTGGTTGATAAAATAAATGAATAAGGGAAAAATCAGCTGTTTGGAAAGGAAAGGGAAGGGGAGGTTCCGGGTTTATAGTTTAAGGTTTTAGGGGTGTCAGAAATCATATTCCGGGTTTAGTAGTAAGGTTTTAGGGGTTCTAGAAATCAGATTCCAGTTTTAGGAGTAATGTTTTAGGGGTTCTAGAAATCAGATTCCGGGTTTAGGAGTAACGTTGTGGGGGTGTTAGACTAAAGTTTTAGGGGTATAGGTTTAAGGTTCGATTTTGTAGGAGTCGGATATCTGGTTCAGTGTTTAGATGTTTTAAGGGAATTGGGAGTTGTTAATGGAGCAATGCAAAAGGGCATTATATGTGGACGTTAACGGTTTATAGAATACTTATAACGTCCACATCCCGTTATCATTTATATGAATGTTCTTTATCTTTCATTTTGTGTATAATGACTCACCTTTAAAAAGATGCAAGCAAGAACAAAAAACAACATAGCAGTTCTTTTAGTGAAAAAGGACGATCGTTGTGTACTTTTCTTTTCATCCATTTTTCTTTCTTCCCCAGCTCCTACAATTTGGTAACTACCACATTGCGATTGCATCGACCTTGATGATGCGCCGTTGATGATTATTTCATTTGTATGTGCCATGTTGGTTTATTGATTTTTTATATATATAAAAATAATGTAAGTGAAAAAAGAAAAATTTTTTATTCAGTAATAAATTAGAGAACAAAAAACTACAGTACAAATTAAAAAAAAAGTTATATGTGAAGGAATAAAAAATGAAATAATATATGAGAGTCCGGAAGTCAATTAAAACAAAAAGGGTACAATTTTTTTTAAAAAGAAGAAATAATAAAGTATGGAAAGAAATAATACAAAAAAATTATATTAGGTCGGCGGTTATTTATTTCTCTTTTATTCTAAGGACAATATTTATTATAATATACGAAAAATAAGTGTCTACCAGTAGAATGGTTCTCTTTTCTTTTTTCTAAATATAATATTTTTTCACAGCAGATGAAAAAAATAAAATAAAATAAAATAAAATAAAAATTAAAGTATATAAGTTTAACTGTTTTTTTTTCCCCCCCTTTCTCTTAAACATATATTTTTCCGTAAATAGTAAAGAAGTATATTTGCCAAGAATTAAATTAATAAGACTGAATACAATTAAATATATTATATATCAAAAAAAAAAAAAAAAAAAAAAAAAGTAACTTATAATTATGCCACACTTTCTTCATTATATAACAATGCGTGAAAAAAAAAAAAGGAGGCTGTTCTAAAGCATATGTAATACAAATGTAAATTCTAAATCATATTTTTATCATTCCAAAAAATATATATATATATATATTCCCCGATAATATTTTCTGTTATCATAATATAAAATCATATAACATTCAATAAGAATATTTTGTATATTTTACGAAAAGTGTGATATGTAAAAACCATACTGTGGTGTCCCTTTGTTTCTATATATTGGGCGCCGAAAATTTTTTTTCTTCCGCCCCCTTTTTTTTTTTTTGCGTACATATATGCCAAATTAAAAAGAATATAACTATTCCGACCATCGTTATATAAAAAACCCACGTTTTATTTATTTTATTTTTTTTTTTTCTCGTATATGTGACTTTCCTTTTTCCTAAAATAATTTAATTTATAACTTAAAGAACAATTCAAAAGAATTTTATTCCTGGTTTAGGTGTAGGTCGGTCTCCAAATTTTGCACCTTACATTCTGATGCGTGTGAACAAATGTCTTATTACAAATTTTTTCTATACATATATTTCTGCTATTTCAGAATAATTTATTATAGGAAATATTGAAATAACAGAAATATAAACGAATAAAAGAATGTGTTCGAAAATTTTTACTATGAAAAATATACAGTACATAATGTTATCGGATCATATAATGCATTAAGAATAAACGTAATTTTATATTAAGCTACATGAGAATATTAAAAAATATCTTTCTACAAATTTTTTAAGGAAGAAATGTTTTTATACTTCTATGTACAATTCTATCTTGGTACCATATTTTGATAGTGTGCACACATTTTCGCGATTATGTGCTACATATTCTTCCTCCATTCCTATCCTTATGTAATAAATGATAGCATGAATGTGTACTACATATATTTATCACATTCTGCCTCATTATTACAAAAGTGGGCCTACCTGAAATGGCACCTAAAGCACCATTCTTCAATATTCTTACCTAATATTCATAGACACTTCACTTTCTTACACTCCATATGCTACACTATTCCCCTTAAAATAAATAAAGCAGTATATGCTGCATATATTAATTAAGGGGATTTGCGATGGTGTCATTACACGTTCTGCACATTATATACATGTGCATTATGCAGTAAGTCAACGTCCACCTCTTATGTGCATGGTAACGGGCATCCATTTCTTTTGTACACAATATACTATTTTATGCATTCCTCGCTCTGTGAAAAATATTTCTCCAATTATTATATATTTACTGCATCGTCACTCATAATGGTTTCATTGTACACATTTACACTGTAATAAGATTCTTGATATCAGAACAGTACTTTCAAAAATAAAATGAATCTTCCTCTCCAGAACTTGAGAACGCCCTTCCCCCATAAACACATATTTTTATTATATATTCTCCTTAATAATTATAAATAATAATTGTGCTCATATTTTAATTTTTCCTTGGTCCATTTTTCCACTTATATTTTTTCCTTCTCATTTTCTTCTTTTTTTTTTTTTTTTTTTTTGCAAGAATGGGAAAAGTGGTATTTACATAACATGCATACTATATTACACATCTGTTCTTATGCAACGTGCGGTTCGTATATGCGTGGCATAACCTTCAGCAACAAGCATTTTACACATAATTAAATTGGTCCATGCACTTTTTATGTATTGTCTTTTGGAGGTATTATGCATGTATGTATATATGTATCACACCATCCTGAAGGAACCCTTTCGTTCTGAACTCTTAAATTGTTCGGAATTTTTCGAGAAGATAAAAATTAATTTTTTCCTGCGTCGTTTTATAACTTAAGCTCATTTTAATGAATGTCCATTTATGTAAATTAGTGATATTTCCCTGTCATTCCAAAAGTAAAAAGGGGGGATATAGAAATCGAAGTGAAATATCATAAGAATATTTCACTTCCCTTCCATTAGGCGATATGACATAGTACGGTAGTAAGTTGAAATTCCTTTTTCTCTTTTATGTTTTTTCCTATCATCATTATATGCACTTTTATAGGGACTCATAAAGATATCATAAGAAAACAAATCAGCATCTATGACATAATTTGTCCTTTCCCCAAAAAGTGCAGGTGGCTGTTCCGCTGGCTGTTCAACTTCCTGTTCTACATTAGGATATCCTACTCCCCATCCCATTTCCCTTGTTGAGGAGTTTAACTTCCTCCCTCGGGTGCTACTTCCCTTTCAGCAACTAGTTCTCATTGAGTAGAAACTTCTCTTTCAGTAAGAACTTATCATTCAGCAGCTTCTTTCCTTCCTCCAGGAGCTCCTTCCATCTTTTACTTTCTTCCCATTTACGGAACTTCTCCTGCAACGTCTCTTTTTTCTTTTCTTTGATTTTTTTTTCTTTTTTCTTTTGCTCTTCCTTATCATCATTATCCATTTCGTCATATGATTCTTGTAATGTGCTTAAATAATTTTTATCATCCATGCGAGCAGTTCGCACAGAATCTTTATTCGCCTTTCGTACTTCACTTGGTTTTTGAATTTCTTCCTCTACGTAATATTTCTGACTTTCTCCGAATTCCTCCTCCTCTTCCTCCTCTATTGGAGCGTTTTCATCATTTGTCCTTAAATTTCTACCTACTTTATTACGTACTTGTAATAAAGTACTCACACCCTGTCTTGGAGCATAATCCTGGTGCTGCAAGGGTAAAAGGGAATGGTATGAGAAGGGAATGAAATGAAATGGAAGGAATGATAATGGTTGATAAGCTAAATGAATAAGGGAAAAATCAGTTGTTTGGAAAGGAAAGGGGAGGTTCGGGGTTTATAGTTTAAGGTTTCAAGGGGTATAGGAGTAAGGTTTTAGGGGTGTTAGAATAAGGTGGTAAGGTTGTTAGAATAAGGTTGTAGGGGTATTGGAATAAGGTGGTAGGGGTATTGGAATAAGGTGGTAGGGGTACAGGAATAAAGGTTTTAGGGGTGTCAGAATTTAGATTCCGGGTTTTGAGGGGAGGTTTGAGGGTGTTGGTATAAACGTTTCAGGGTGTAGGTATAATGTTTGAGAGGTGTTAGAAGTTAGTTTCCGGGTTTAGGAGTAACGTTTTAAGGGTATATGAATAGGGTTTTAAGGGTTATTAGAATAAAGTTTTGGGGTATAGGACTAAAGGTTCCAGGGTCCAGGATTCAGGTTCCAGGGTTAGCATTAGTTGCTTTGGGGGGATGGAAGATGGAATAAAAGTAAAAGGGGACGGAAAAGAACGAAAAAAGGAAGAGAAGGTACTTATTATATTTCATAAGCTCCATACAATGTGTATATCGTATTTGCATCATACTGCCAATCTGTATCTATATTTTAGATAATAGGCTTTCTTTTTTTGTTGTTTTATATGGAAAATGACTCACCTTTAAAAAGATGCAAGCAAGAACAAAAAACAACATAGCAGTTCTTTTAGTGAAAAAGGACGATCGTTGTGTACTTTTCTTTTCATCCATTTTTCTTTCTTCCCCAGCTCCTACAATTTGGTAACTACCACATTGCGATTGCATCGACCTTGATGATGCGCCGTTGATGATTATTTCATTTGTATGTGCCATGTTGGTTTATTGATTTTTTATATGTATATGTAATAAAATTATAGGAAGGTATGAGGAAAAAAAAAAAAAATTTTTATTCAGTAATAAATTATAGAACAAAAAATTACAGTACAAATTATAAAAAAATTATATGTGAACAAAAATACAAGAACAAATTATTCTATTTTTTTATAAAAGGGGTCACCCTTATTTAAACTACATGTAAAGGTTCAGTTTTTTGAGTGACATGCACGCTTTATTTTCAGTACATGTATTTCTTGCGTATTGTGCTTTATGGATTAGGGTTATAGGAGAGGTATTCGTGATTATGTGTTAATGGATCAGAAATTTCGGTGTTCTTAGCGAATGACTATTCTACTTTTTCGGATAACGACTCCAGTCCTTCAGATTTAACGCATCGTTCATCATTTTGCTTGACCATTTGACATGGAGAAAATAATGTTATAACACCTATTTGATTAAAAGGTACTCTTTTTCGCGTGCACTTCCTAAAGTGAAATCTGTAGTATATGCTTCATTTAAACAATGAGCTCATCATTCACTTATGCCTATGCTGTATTGCACAGGGAGATGGAGAAATATGTACGATGGGAGTCCTTTCTGTTCACTTCTCTTTCTTTATTTATTTTCTTCTTATATCCTATTTACTTGCACAAATTTTAAGGAATGAATATAACACAAAGAAATTGCAACCTTCATATATATAAGTGAACGCAATGATAGAAGCAGGGGGAGGAAAGAAAAGGAATTTCCGAAAATGTTGGCAAAAAATATTTTCCATTTCTATAGCGCCAGCGAAAAGCTTCCACGCGTACCTTTATTGTAGATGGTGGTTCCTTTAGAAAAAGTAATGTACGCACAACGCGGATTCGTATTCAACTGTTCACTATTCAACTGTTCACTATGCAACTGTTCACTACACAACTGTTCACTACACAACTGTTCACTACACAACTGTTCACTACGCAACTGTTCACTATCCAACTGTTCACTATCCAACTGTTCAGCACACAACGCGGATTCGTATACAACTGTTCACTATTCAACTGTTCCAAAAATACATCGCAAAACACCACCATTTACATCTGATTCGGCAGGAAAAAAAACAAAAAAGAAGCGTCGAAGAAAAAATTATATATAAATGTATTTTAATTTTTCAAAGAATTATGAAAAAAGGAGAGGGGATCTTTCGCCTTTTTTTTTTTTTTTTTTTTTTTTTTTTCATAATTATAAGAACAAAGGATTCTATTGAATCCATTTATATTTCCACCCTATGAAGACTTGGAATTTCCATCTTTATTGAGTCTAATTCATTCTTCCTTCTTTGACAGCAATTTTTTTTTTTCTGCTTTTCATTTTTTTTTTTTTTCTTGCGGAAAGTATGAGGGTAAGCGCGCGCTCATATTGTGATATGTCCTGGCCGCGCACACCCAAAAAAAAAAGAAAAAAAAAAAAAAGGACGGTGGATGATGAAATTCGAATATTACAGTTGCAAAAGGTCGCAAATATAAAGAAAATTTTTTTAAGGAAGGAGTTGCGCCCACAAGCAAAAAAAAAGGACAGTGGATGATGAAATTCTAATTCCACAGTTTGCAAATGTTCCAAATGGAATTTTAGGGGAATACCACATAAAGGAAGGGAAAGGAGGAACAAAAAATTCACTCGGTAATCCTAAATGTAAGGAGGATGCCTTAAATTCGCAGAGTCGCTCTTTGTGGTGTACATGTGTGAGAATGCAAACTCAGCTTAACTGTACAACTAGCAGTTACATATAATTCTTCTACTTCCTTTCTTTTATAAGGGGAGGGGAGTAAATTTACATTGTATCAATATTTTCCACTTTTCTTATTCACCACTGTTCCTTACATTAAATAATTTGAAAAAATTTATTTATATATTGCCCTTCGTATAAGGTACTATTATTAGTTTTCTAAAGAAAAAAATTACATTTTCTATTAATTCCAATATAACAAAATAACATGCAATGGAAAAAAGAAATTTTAGGTGAAATTTTTTTTTTTGCATTGCTTAAGCAAATTTTTAAATAAAATAAATATAAACTAATTCAATAATGCTCAGAGGAGAAAAATATGCTACCACTCTTTAATTTCTTTTTTCATTTGAAATTGGATAACATTTCTTCCATTTTTTCTATCTTCTATTGCATACGAATAATTATCCAACCATTTTATATTCATGCATTCTTAATGTTTCGTACACGTTTTATAAATAAAGTAACTGACATCTTTTTTTTTTTTTTTTTTTTTTTTTTCTTTTTTATAATGTACTTTTTCTTTTTCTCCTTGGCAATAATATAATGCTTCATAATATTTGAAAATATAGGAAGCTTGTGAACATAGTACATAAGTGAAAAAATGTTCGTACATGAGAATGTTCATACATGAGAATGTTCATACATGAGAATGTTCATACATGAGAATGTTCGCACATGGGAATGTTCGTGAGAGTGTTTATAAATAGGGATTATTGTACATGAAAGAAAAAGGTATAGTCGGGCATTCTTATATATTTAATAGGAAAATTTTTCTATTATAAATTTTAACTATCAAAAGTGTACATCATCAGATGTATACATTATCAGATGTACGTTTTACCATGAAGATATATTACTCAAAATATTTCCTAATAAGAACATTCATAAATAGAAAATTTCTCCAATATTAATAGAAACAACGTGTAAGAAAAAATTTGGTACCGTTGTAAAAATATTGACCAATTCTAAATGATATTCAAGAATGAGGCCGCATCAATCAAACTCTGGAACACTTCTTCCTACCATGTTATTTCTCTGTATTCTTATATTATGTGCCACGCATTATGTGGATAAGGTAATAAGGAAATTCCATTCACAACCACCCCCCTTAACGCATTCTACTAATATTATTCGCACCCTCCGCGCCAAACCTCCCCCACTCCCCCCCCCCTTCCTTGGTGGGAAGTAGAGAGAGTCCGTAATGAGTGTAAAAAATATATATGTGCGCCTTATAATATTATGCGATGCATGGAAAGAAGAATGACATTCATCCCCCCCCCCATTCCTTCCCTTCAGAATGACTTTGGAAAAGTATCCAATAAGAAGAGCGGTCACAATGTGTTTAACGTCATAACTAGCAGAGTACTTAGAGGATATGAACAAACTGAGGATTATGGTGAATATGAACGTTTAAAGGAAAAATTAATGGGCTTAGTAGATGAGGATGATACAGAATTTACAAGCCGCCTGAAATCTTGTATGAAAGATGATAAATTTAAAGAACAATTCAAATTATTAATGAAAGATGATGATGATATTACCTCAGAATACAGAGCAATAATCGGTGATAAACCTTCTAAAAAGACACATTCTAATTCAGAGCATACTGCGAACTCTACCATGCCCGAATGTAAAGATAAATCTTGTAATAAATATGAATCACAGTATTTCATTCCAGACTATGATTCTAGAAATGTAAAAGAATATGGAAATTCCAATCATAATGGACCTAACCAGAAGAACTCCTATAAAAAGGATATTGGTTATGATGATAGCTCTGATGATGACTATCATAAAGATTATGACAGAAACAATAAGAAATTCTATAAAAAAGATTATGCTGACGATTATGATGATTATCATAAAGACTACGATAAAGACAATAAGAAATACTATAAAGGAGACTATGATGGTGACTATGATGATAGCTCTGATGATGACTATCATAAAGACTATAACAAAAAAAATAAAAAATTCTATAAAAAAGATTATGCTGATGATTATGATGATTATCATAAAGACTACGATAAAGACAATAAGAAATACTATAAAGGAGACTATGATGGTGACTATGATGATAGCTCTGATGATGACTATCATAAAGGCTATGACAGAAACAATAAGAAATACTATAAAAAAGACTATGCTGATGATTATGATGATGAATATAATGACAAATATAATGACAAATATAATGACAAATATAATGACAAATATAATGACAAATATAATGACAAATATGATGACAAATATGATGATGAATTTGGAAATAAATATGAAAATAAGCGCGAAAATAAGTATCAAAATAAGTATGAAAATAAACATGAAGAAAAACTTGGAATTAAGCCTGGGTTCCAACCGGGATTCCAACCTGGAATTAAACCTGGATTCCAACCGGGATTCCAACCGGGATTCCAACCTGGAATTAAACCTGGGTTCCAACCGGGATTCCAACCTGGAATTAAACCTGGATTCCAACCGGGATTCCAACCGGGATTCCAACCGGGATTCCAACCGGGATTCCAACCGGGATTCCAACCGGGAATTAAGCCTGGATTCCAACCGGGATTCCAACCTGGAATTAAACCTGGGTTCCAACCGGGATTCCAACCAGGAATTAAACCTGGGTTCCAACCGGGATTCCAACCTGGAATTAAACCTGTACTTCAACCTGCAACTCAGCCCACAAATCAATATGGAAATGGCATCAAAGAAGCAAATAAGGACAGAATCCAGGGAAATAAACGATGTAATAAAAAATTCCCCAAGATACCTATCATTTCAGGGATAATTAATTTTATAAAAAAAACTGATGCCAAATATCAATCAAAATTAGTACGAATATTTAAAGAAGAAAAGGAGAAAAATCCTACATTTAATGATAAGTCACCTAAATTAAGCGCTAAAAACGTGCTCAAAGTCCTTTTACCAGTTTTCGGAGCATCTGCCCTTTCCTTTGGCATGATTTTTGCTCTTGAAGGAATATATGGAATGATCATTTCATTTGTATTAATATTTACATCAATACTATACGTTACAACTAGATACAAGAGGGCGATTATTCTTTTAAACAAATTAAATAATGCAGAAAAAGCGCAACCGAATAAGGATGTTAAAGTGCAACCAAACAAGGGAGTTAATGCGCAACCGAATAAGGGAGTTAATGCGCAACCGAATAAGGAAGGTAAAGCGATGCCGAAAAGTGAATTGAATGTTATGCCTAAGAAGGATTCTAAAATGGAACCCAGGTGGGAAAACAAAATGCCATCCAGATGGGAAAACAAAATGGAACCCAGATGGGAAAATAAAATGGAACCCAGGTGGGAAAACAAAATGCCATCCAGATGGGAAAACAAAATGGAACCCAGATGGGAGAATAAAATGCCATCCAGATGGGAAAACAAAATGCCACCAAGAAGGGAAGAGAATTTCCACACATTCAAAGACAGTTATTATTATAAGACAAGATAATTTCATTAAATCTCTAAATAACATTCATTAACGTGCATTTAATTTTAAAATATTACCGGCATTTGATACATATATAAACTACGGATGATGTATATGGTACGCTTTATATTTTTTATTTTTTCAATGTAAATACAAAACATATTTCATATGTTTCTTTCTCTCTTTTTTAAATATACATCTTCGATTGGACAAATTTGAGCATCATTTAAATAAATATATTTTTATTTAATTAATTTTTTTTTTTTTTTTTTTACGCTACAAATGTGCTTCCTCTAATTATTTTGTCCGTTTTCCTTATTTTGCTTAGTCATTTTTTCAATTAGCCAGAAGTCTTCTTTTTATTTTCCCTCTTTCTACTTTGAAATTTTTATTTTCTTCTTTCTTTTTATCTGAACCACAAGCAACTATTATGCTTTTCCGTGCAATGATTCCTTTTTTGAATATTATTTGGACAAATAAAACATCAATACGATCTATATATGAACTACATATATGTATATGTAATGAATATATAGGCATATGTGAGCTATATTAAATATATATATTCGTTCAAGAACATAGCAACCATGAACAAAATACATCTGAATTAAAAATAAAGTGATATAGTACCTAATATAATATGTTTCAGATGCTAGGTACGTATGATCTGCCCAATGTGTACACCTATTATTATATTGTTCATTACCAAGTCGCTCAGAACGAAGAAGCAGATAATTAATTCTTCCTCCTTTGTACATAATAGCATCGTTCCATATTGGATTATTAAATGTAGACACCTGAAAGGGCCTTCTCTCTTTTGCCTTGGATGTTACACCATATCTCTACTAGGAATTGGGGGTATTCTTCCTGATAAATAGACATGTCCGTATCATTTCCTTGTGAAACATTCCTTTGTCCTACTGAGCTTGATTGCTCTTCTAACGCGCACATTATAACTGTGGATACTTTATTACCATTTCACCATCCGTTTAACATAGATGAAGTCATAAAAAAATGTGACACTTCCACTGTTTCCAGAAATATAGAAAATTTGAGAATAATAAAAACAGACAACTGTTTATCTTGTGTATATGTCCTTCTTTTCCCATATGGCAATGGAATAAGACAACAGAAAAAATAAAAAATATATGAGGCACATAATATTTACGAATATTTATGCAGTTCTCATTTTAAACAAATCATAAAAAAAAAAAAAAAGAAAGAAAGAAAAACGCTTCGTTTGGTTGTACATACAATTCCCTACACATCGCATATTCCGTTTCAATGCTGGCACAATTGTTGCATGTGCCATGTTCCACGTAAACATTTTCTCCGCCTTAGGGCTATATTATTATTTCATCATGTCTATCACCTCCCATTTAGTATGCCTCTCATTAGCCTTACTGCCCATTCCTCTACATCAATGCCTCTGCTTCCCATGAGCCTAGCCTTCTAATCACTATCAAAGGAAGGTGCTTTACTGGGAAATACCTAAAACAAAGGCCCATATATTTACTTTCTTTTTAACAAATACACTAATTAGCATGTTTTACAGAGTTCCTAATTCTAATTATATGTACAACAGGAGATTCGTTGGGAACGCCAATCTAGTCAAACGATGCAATACATTTTTTTTTTTATAAATACTAGAACCTAAGTTACCAAGAAAAGGGAACTATGAAATTTGCAAATTTTTCATAACTAACGTTTTGTAATAATGTAAACCGTTATTACCCGGGTTATATATAACACTATAAGTGTTATTACACCTAAGTGCACCGCCACTGTAAGTTGTACAAAGACAGATGCATCAATTTTTAGATCCAAAAATCATCTTGACAACCTAGAACGAAAATTGCAAGTAATCATTTTTTTCTGTTCCTAAAATATTATCCACTCGCACATCTATTCAGGCAGCCTCCGCACAATACATATGAATCACTTAACGTGAGTCATTTCCTAAAATAAAATAGTGTTAATGTCGAAAAAGGGTTAATCAGGAAAGAGTTCCGTCCTTTATGTTTTCTTTGAGCTTAAACCGTTATATAAATATACATATGATACATGTATATATATATATGTATAAAAATATGTAAACGGATAATTCAACTTTATGGTGAAAACTAGACGTAGGAAGGATATACATAAACATAACTACAAATTAGAATATTTCAAAAATGGTAAAAGAAATAAAGTAAAGGAACAACAAAAAACAAGTAATGGTAAACAAAAAAGGGTTAAAAAAAAATGAAAGGAAAAAAAAGGTTTTTCAGTTCCATATTACATTATATATAAAAACTTAGAACATTTCTTTTTTAATTATTATTTTTTTTTTTTTTTTCCTTTAAAGAGTAATATAATTTTATTTAATTATTTATTTAATACACTAATTAGATGAAACCTAAATTCCATTCATTTTTCTTCACTGCAGAGATGCAGCATTAAGATAACCATCACGTAATACAAGCATATAATGCGCCTGGGAAGTACTTACTAATTTTAATATAATTTTAGGAAATTACATAATATTTAGAAAGCGCTAATTTTCGCGCTCTGGCATATCATGCAACTTCCTTTTGATTAATTAAGTTTTCCTCTTGGCATTCGTTTTAAAAGGTATTAGCTAAAACCTCTCTTAGTACTTTCTTTCTTTCACTAGTCAAGCTTTTGGGAAATATAACCTCGAATTCAATTATTAGATCTCCACGTTTGGATGGATTTTTTGAATAAGGCATTCCTTCCTTTGGAATCATTCTCCTAGAATTAGGTGTAACAATATCATCTACTCTTATATTGATTTCTCTGTTATCTAATGATTTTACTGTAAACTGGAAACCTGTTAAGGCTTTGTCCAGAGGCACATGACACTTATATACCAAATTATTTCCTTCCCTCTCAAATCGATCGTGTTCTTTTGTCTCTACTTTAAAAATTAAATCACCTGGTTCTAACAGAGGAGATGACTGGTCACCTTCACCATAAAACGTAATGGTCGTTCCATCATTCCATCCCGCTTGTACATCGATCGTTACCAATTTATCGTCATCGTAGCTCTGAATTCCATTAAACCTTTTTCGCGTAATTTTAAGCTTCTTTTTGCATCCGTTATACAGTTCTTCCAGTGACAGTAGAAGACTTACTTCGTAAGATTCGGATTTATAGCTATCGCTCCTTTTGCCTGCTATAAAGCGGGGATTCGGGTGGGAGTATAAATGCGTACACATATATATATACATGCATATATATATACATGCATACATATATACATTCATATATATATACATTCATATATATATATATATACATATAGGTACATATTTAAACGGGAACACGCGGGAAAACTCCTCTTCGCGCGTTTCATCCATGTCTCCTTTTTTTTTAACCTGAAGTACCCGAAGGTTGGCCATGCATATTACCCATGTTATGGACAAAGGAGGAAAATGACGGGAAGTCGTCATCGAAAACCGATGTAAACGAGAAGTTTTTACTGGAACCAAAAAATTTATTGAATAAATCAGCTGGATCCATTCCTGCATTAAAAAAATTCATATCGTCACCAGACATATGTTCCTTAACTCCTTCTTCACCATACAAATCGTACGTTCTTTTTTTATCAGGGTCAGACAAAACATCATAAGCTTCAGAAATAATCTTAAATTTTTCTTCCGCTGCTTTTTTATCGTTTTCATCTAAGTGTTTATCTGGGTGCCATTTCATGGCTAACTTTTTATAGGCTTTCTTTATATCATTTTCTGTTGCATCTTTAGGAACTCCCAACACGCTGTAATAATCCTAAAAAAGCAAAGAAAAAAAAAAAAAAAATTGGAAAAAAAGTATAATTAAAAAAAAAAAGTGGACAAATATGTTGATAAATGAAACATAAAAATAAATAAATGTGCTTCTCTCAATGATATTATTGTGTTTCCATTTATTCATTCACACTTATTTCGTAATTTCACAAAAGATATTATTATATAATTTTTCATCATTCTTTTCTCTTTAATATATATATTTTTTTTATCTTTTTTTTTTTTTTTTTTTTTTTTTGTCAAAAAAGAGAAGAAGCAAAGTACAACTTCCCTTCCTTATTGCTCTTTTTCCATCTTCGTGTGTATATTACAATTTACAATTTCGTTTCTTTTTCCTTTTAATCCAACCTTTGATTTTCCGAATAATCCTGAAAACGGTGAATTGAAGTTCTCTGACTTTTCTGCTAGGAACCTGTCAAATCGTATATCTGACGTTCTTCCCAAACTATCCTCACCACCCTCATTTACTCCATTCTTACTCTATAATGGGTATGAAATAAAATATTAAAATGAATGTGTATCTGATATATGATAAAAAAATCAGCGTGGAAAGTGCAATTCATGCTATGTCAAAAAATCGTAGAAATTTGAATCCCTCAATGCAACTTCTTATTTTACTGTCTTACATAATTATAACAAGTTATAATCCATATTAGGAGGGAAAAAAAAAATACTTTAACACAAAAGAGGAATATACTTAATTTTTTTCTCCTAAGATAATTCGTAAACATTGCCATTTATCCTGTATATATATAATTACACTATTTTCTTTTCCATAAAATAAGTTGTTTTTAATGTAATTATCGTGACACTTAGCGATTTCACAATTTCTTTTAAAATTAAAAAGAAATATATATATATATATATATCATACAAATGACACACTATACGTAGTAACTTAATATTGATTCTTATTCTAATGCTTAAGATGAAAAAAATTACACCAATAGAGCATCTCTAAAAGGCGAGAACAAAGTTAACTTAGGCAACAGTGAAAAAAAAAAAAAATCTAATGTAACAATTAACCATAGTGTTAAGTAATTTTTTAACATGTTTTACAATTTCATTTAATTAATTTCATGTTAGAACAACGAGAACAAAAGAAAAGGGATTATTGAAGAATCTTTAAAAACAACGACGTAAAAAAAAAAAAAAAAAAAAAAAAGAGAAAGAGAAGGAGAAAGAAAAAAAAAAAAAAAAAAAAAAATCGTAAAGCTTTTTATTAATAAAAACTATAGTTTTTTTAAATAGAACGAAGGCTTCAAGGTTTTTACTCAGGTTGAAGACTTCTATACATAACGATTCCAAATGAAGAGCACAATGTTTAAGAAAAATATCGTACTATGAACGTAAATTATGAATTAGGGGGGGTTCTGACTATTCTAGTACAAAAAATTTATAAAACACAAATGAATAAAATTTTAACTCCATATAGGTATAAAGATGTACTAATATAATACCCATCAATATATATAGTGAATAGTATAAAATATTGCCTCAGTTTTAAACACAATTTTTCTATGTAGCGAGACCTTTAATTTAAAATTTTTTTTTCTTTTTTCTAAAATTATAGCTTTCTGGATGAAGCTTTTTTTTAAACTTATACATTATTTACTACACCTATTTAATAATATATTTCTATTTTTTCTTTTTTTTTTTTTTTATGGTCAATGTTGATACAATGTTAAATTTTTTTTTTGCGCTGTACGTAAATAACAAAAAAGAAAAAATAAGGCCTCTTATTTTATGTTTCTTTTTTCTTTTTTTTTTTTTTTTTTTTGCAAAAAATATTCTTCTATTGATAAATAAACGTAAGAAAAATTAGAAGAAACTTTTTTAAAGAACAATAAGATTAAATAAAAATGTACAACTTTACTTTGAACGGGCAAAGGCGCTTTTAATAACACCACCTGAGGGGTAATAATCTTTTATATGTTCCCTTAATTCAGTATCAAAGTAGTGAATTAAGTTAGCTATATAGATGAACACTTTTTTTTTTTTTTTTTTTTTTTCTAATATGAAATTATTTAATGCTTCATTATAACTCTAGAATTGTTCGGTATTGCGCATTGTGTTTATTTTATCAACTATCGATTGACATAGAAACGTTAGGGATGTTTTGTGGCTCCTTTGGCTAATTCCAAAAAGAGGTAACCACATCTTAAGCGTATACACATATATATATATTGAATAGCTCGCAGCAGATGACACACGCGTGCATTTTTTGCGCATAAACGTCATTTCCTCTTTGCCAACTTTTCACCTGTTCTAATAACTTTAGACCATTCGTGAATAGCCTTTCATGTAAGATTTTTACAACACCTATTCGTTAATCAGAAAAGCAAAACACATAGGACATTAAAGAAAGCAAATCCTTTGTGTACTCCCGCCTTATGCTATAATTACCTCATTTTATCTGAAAAAAAGTGTTAACTACCATGCTGAATCGGCCTCATTCTTTTAATTGAGAGGAGAGAATATCAAAGAAAACAATTACGCACAAAAGTGTTACACGGGAAAAATTACCCCTTTCACATTTTCTACATCATTATCATCAATCGCCGAAATTCCGTTTAATGTAACTTTTAGAAAAATGAAGAGGGTTCAATGTGTGCAAGCTGTTTTGCTAATCTTTTTAAATTATTCGAATTACTAAAAAAGACGCACAGAAATTGGTATATATTTTAGCAACATTAATGTTAATGGTATGGTCTAACGAAAATTCTAAAAATTTACATTTCAGAATATTTTTCTAAATTCTAAACCAGCATGCGGTGAAAATTAATAATTGGAACAATTTATTTCTATATCATTTTAACTGTACAGGTTATGATTATAAAGGTTGTTACAAATATAGATGACAAATAATTTTGCGCCTTGCAATTAAAAAGTACATCCATATGACTACAATTTTTTGTAGGTTTCATTTTTCCATATAAATGAAAGTTTAAATTATGAGAAAGAACAAGTATTATACGATTATGTAACGGTCTCCTTCTAATCTCTCAATTTTGTTTTCCATCCTTCCTCTAAGAAATGTGCTATAAAATATAATTTTACTTTTTAAAAATAATTCATAAATATGCTACAGTCAGTTCCAATTTTTTTCATCAGAATTTATAGACCATTCGTATACTTCACCTTTTAGAACATCAACATAACTTTATTAGTAGTTGTTAACAAAATATGTAGGACCAATATTTCTTGAACCACATCTTGCAGTTATTTTATTTTATTTTATTTTTTTTGCTAAAATGAGTTTGCTCACACTTATACTATTTCATTATTATTGTATTTTCTTAGTGATTGACACGTTACATATATGATGTAAAACAGTTATGCGGACATTTTGTGCTAATGACATTTGGGGGTTAATATTAAAAAAAAAAAAATTGAACGCCAAACTATTTTTCGCTGTTCCCTTAAGTTAGCTATGCAATTATTCTGTGAAAAAAAAAAAGAAAACATGTATATATGCAATGTTATATATACTAAAATGAACTGTAAATATATCTACTTGTACAATACCACACTTAGTTGTGCCATCTTTTCATCGTTACAAATCTCGGTGAATGTTTACGAAAAAGAGGAGGAAGCAGTTTGCGCTTCATATATAAATTAAGACGAATAATAAATTCTTGGTAAAAAATAGAATAACGCTTCCGTTTTTACAAATTTACAAAGTAGAAGAAGACATGAATCGAATATTAAATTCAGCAAAAATTGTAACAGAGTTATATTTGCGTTTACGTTCATACAAAGTATGTATGACAAAATATTGCAAGCAAATTTTAACAGAACCTAACAGGTTTACAACTATAAATTATAATAAATGTTATTTTAAAGTTTGTTCATTTTATTTATTTCAGGATGTAGTATGAAAATTTTCAAAGTTGTTCGAGTAAAACCATTTGTTGTTTTGCTATATTCTTCTGATTAACATCAATCGCCAAGGGTAGCATTTTGTTCCATAATCATCATTTTTTTTTTTTTTTTTTTCGGCCACAAACCTGATTTCCCTTTTTTTCTTCGTTATAATTCAAATTTGGAATTATTATGTAAAATTTTCTTTTGTTCCATATAAGGGGAATATATATATTATTAAATATCATTTTACAAATTACCACAGCTATATTTGGTTTATGAGTAAAAGAATCTTCTAATAAGGTGAGGGGAACATCTCAGAAGATTCCTCACCATTGAAAATATCACTCATATATTTTCAAAATACATTATTCTAAAATGAAACCTTACAGTTGTCTCGTACATATTAACTTAAAACATAGTAGTGCGTCAGATCGAGTTAGAAACATGTCTACATGGAAAACTTCCACGTCGTCCATAAAACCGAGAAATAAAAATATAACTATAAATACAATCACCTTTTTTACAAATATTATATATTTATCCCTTTTATTGTGCATATTCCAAGGATCTTTCGACTACAGGTAAAATTTATCATACTGTTATATACCCATGCGTTTGTGTGGACACATTTTTTTTTTTTTTTTTTTTCTCTCTCTACATGCTTCCATTTTTCTTACATGGACATGTAAGTAGTGCGAACGTAAAAGTAACAAATGTCCTCAACGCGCATTCGTAAATTTCATATTACAGGGACGTAAATAAATTCTCTACCAAATATACAAAAAAATTTAATGGTAAAGCGACAGGTATCACATTTAAGAGAAATCTGGCCCAAGATTACTATGACAATGTACCTGAAGTGCCAGAGGAAAATGTATTAGAACCAGATGATGCAACCACAGAGACTGTTGAATTTCATAACTCCAGTTACCCCCTTGAAGAAGATGAACTTGATGATAGTGAAAATTTAGATGAACTTATTGAAGCATGCGAAAAAGAATTTGAAGATATTCTTATAGATATTACAGACCAGTTTGTAGAATTTACAGACGATATGAATCATTACTGGTGTGATAAAATGTGGGAAATTGTATGGTGTAAATACGCGGATAATGTGTACACTAGTGTGATGAAAAACCTCCAAGACCCAAAACTTTCTTTAAATGAAAAAAAAAATATTTTCAAATTTTTGATGGAATGGTTTAGGAAAGATTTCAAGTGCTTCTTGAAATTGATTAAGGAAGAATGGGATTTGCGGGATGAACCAGAGCAATACTTAGAAAGATAAAACAAAGGAAAAAAAAAATCAAATATGATGCTCCAGAGGGATATTTGAACTTCCGTTTACAAAAGAGGAGTCCATTTTTTTTAAGTTATTCATCTCTTATTTTACATGTGAAATGTAAAAACTAACCGCATTATTTGCTATCATATGTATATTATTTAACCTAAGGGTTTAACCTTACACAAAGAGTTCATCTCATGGGCCTTATAGCATAACGAGTTTTTCATTATTTCGTTTTACACGCATAGTGATTGTTATTCGCCCCTTTTTCGAGCTGCTCGACAAAATGCAGTCGTTATTTTTATACACTCCTCTGTAACTATCGTTACAGGAATAATGAAACACGCTGCGCTGAACTCATACATGCATGCATACATACGCGTCTCTCACTTGGTGAACCCTTTTTATTTTTTGTAAAATTCGTTTGTATGTCATTCTAGAAACGGAGCAGGATGCACTGCTTTATGACACTTTTTTCACACAAGATGTACAAATCCTTATTTGCTGAAAAACTTTTCTCTCTAAAAGATGAAAAATGTCACTCATCTTTTTTTGTGATGTACAACACCTTCATGAATAAGACAAATAAGTACCTGTTGCTTTATCGCAAGAGACAAAGATGCCTCAATTAAATATTCCTAAAGGGGTAATTATTTTTGCCATGTGACATTGATACCTTTACGTATTAAAAAAAAAAAAAAAAAAAAAAAAAAATGTACCACGTTGCTATATATATGCAAAAGTGCAAATTGCTCTTATTTTTATTATTCTTTAGTTAAACTTTGGCTGAATACCAGTTCATATTTTTAAACAAAAGGAATGATATAAATATTCTGCAAAGTGCTTAACTAGAAGATAAATTATATTATTAATTTTATTTCGCTGGGCATTAATGTACCTTTTTCTTGTTTCATCCTAATTTTATGCGTATCATATGTTAAGTGAACTTAATTTGGAACAGGCTTTTTAAATGCGTTTTTTTTTTTTTTTTTCCCCGAGTACATATTTTTATGTACTGTTTTTTTTAATACGTCAAAATGATGCAGTGCTTCCATTTCACAATTTCCCCCCATTTTAAATGAAAAATACGAAAAAAAATTGTAAATATATAAAAATATATATATATATATATTTGTTCACAGCTTATTCATTTGAATGCATCATATCTTCATCTGCATTTTATGTGCTTGTAAATGTAAGTGCTATTTAGAAAAATACAGCGAAATTTTATTTTCTACCATAATATAATTATTTTTAAGAATTGCATGAAAATAATGCCTATTTAAGATACCTCTATAACTTTTTTTTATTCATTATATATAAATAACTACATGTATTTTATTGGAGAAATGCGCTCTAAGGATCAAATGATTCCGAAATGGAATAATTTTTTTTACAGTCCTTTTCTGTGAGAAGTTATATTTCCTTAAAATTTTACTTACAATTTTTTCCTTTCAATTTTTAACCACCTAATGCTTTATCTCAGTTTTAAACTTTAAAGTTAAAGAGTTTTTATTGAAGCATGCATTGTTCTGACATTCAAATTTTAGAACAAAATTTTTTGTAATTTCTCCATTTCGTTAAATTATTTTATATATTTATATTTTATTTATTGCATTTTATTTCGTACTATTTTATTTTTTTATTGTATTGTATTCATTTTATTTCTTTTTCTTTTTCTATTTCTTTTTCTTTTCTTTATTTATTATTACTATTATTACTATTATTCTTTTTTTATTTTTTTTATTTTTACTATTTTTATTAATTTTATTAATTTTATTAATTTTATTATTTTTATTTTATTTTTTACCGCCACCACTTTACTGAAGAACATAAAATTAAAGAAAACTATTTTTGCCATATTAGAAACAGTTAGTCTCCATTTCACATACCTTTTTTTTCAATAGCTGCATTAATTAAAATTTCCCGGTATTTTAAACTGCTTCACATTTTTTAGTTTTATTATGAAATTGTTTCCTTCCCCTTCATTAATATGTATACATAGACGCTAGCAATAGCAATAAAAAGACTTATAATGCGTGCGTAGTATTTTTATTTACCTTCTAACACTGCGAGATTATTTTTAGCCTGAACAGGAATGAGGAAAATGCCTTATCACGCATGTTCCAACGCGACAAAATAAATTATAATTGTTTCATCGATGCCCATTAAAACGTAACAAGAAATTTTTCTTCACGGTACATGGAAAATAAAATGAAGTGCCATAAAGGGGCGAAAGAAAATATATTCCATTTCCAAGTTAAAATACCTCTAACATTCTTCCTCATTTGGATATTGATTTGTTCGAACTCTGTAAGGAAATGAAAAAGGCGCATAATGGCGCAAAAATGCATATGTAAACTGTTCATATACTTTTTTCTACATAACACCGTTGCACATTTCTTTAAATGCCATTAAATTGACATCCAAAATAAATTATTCTGTACAACTTCTTTTTCCGTCTATCCTTTTATTAGACTAAGTACAACGAACTCCATGATATGCCACATATTTTTGAAACATCAGTGGCTCCAAGATATAATAGATCATTAGCAGAACATATAAAACACACTGAAGATGGAGCTAACAAATCAAAAAGTAAAACTAAAACTACTACACCTCAGGGGGATAAAGCAAAGGGACCCACGCACACCGGGCTAGAAGCTAATAAGAAAACTGATCGAACACCAAACAAGCCACCAGTTGTAACCATTCCAGATGAAAAAGGATCTAAGAATACAACAAAAAAGTCAAGAGGTCGTTTATCGCAAAATGTTCAAAAGCCTAGTGTACAAAAAGAGAGCACAGTACAAGATGGATTAACCAAGTCTACACAGAAGGGAAATCATGTGCGAGGATCGAAAGTTAATAATAAATCGATCAAATCAAATGTTCAGTCTCCGAAGGGGTCTGGCTCCACTGTCATAAATGTTAGTAAAGATGGAGTGAAATCAGTAGACAGTTCTGCAGCGTTATCCCCTCCTAAGAAACTAAATGCCAATAATAAAAAAGATGCAATGCCCAATTCTCCGAATAAGAAAGTTTCTAGTTCCTCAGAAGTCAATAAAAAAGGAGAAAAGACAACTAACTCATCAAAGGGATCCCCTCCTAAGAAACTAAATGCCAATAATAAAAAAGATGCAATGCCCAATTCTCCGAATAAGAAAGTTTCTAGTTCCTCAGAAGTCAATAAAAAAGGAGAAAAGACAACTAACTCATCAAAGGGATCCCCCCCTGACGCATTAAAAGCCAAGAACAAACCAGCAAATCATTCTTCAGGAAAAGTGGAAGCATCCAAATTGCAGGATTATTCTAAGGAAGATGATGCAACCGCACAAAAGCTCAATGAATTACTCTATAACCAGAAAGACAACAAAAGACCAGAACACTCATCAATGCAAGTAACACGGAATCAATTAAATGATAAAGAAGAAGTAAACAAACCAAATAATTATCCATTCAAAAATACTCCCCCTAGTGGATTAGTGGTAGGTAAAAGATTATGCCAAGCTGGTGATCTTAGGTTGAAAAATAAACTGTCCAGTGGACTGACAGGAAGCCAAGAAAACACGGAATTGCAAGCATATCCTTTAAAAAATGTTCCAAGGAGTGATTTAGAAAATAAGCCGAGAGATTCAAAAAGCATTGTGTTAAAAAACATACCTTCTGATGAACAACAAGAGAATGAAAAAAATGCCCCAAATGAAAGTGCCCCATTCCCATCAAATAAAGGCGAATATGATATAAATGTACTCACAGGGGAATTTGATAATAAAAAATATGTAACTAAAGTTTACCATTTGAAAAAAGGCAAATTTTATAAGGAAAATTTAGACGGAATTATTCATGGAGTAAACGATAAATTAACTCTTGAAATCCAAGATTTTGAATCATATGGCACAGCGGAAAACCCCTTCAAGAGTGAACTTCCCGAATTAAAAGAATATAACGAAAGTAGTAACATGTCAAAAGATTATCAACTGAAAAACGAACAACCTGATTTAAAGAAATATGACGAGAGTAACATATCCAATGAAGGCCAACAAGTGAACAATCCAAATAACTTAAAAGAATATAATGAAAGTCACCTTGCAGGGGGAAATCAATTAAAACATGATGCACCTACAGGATTAAAAGAATTTGAAAAGCCGGACGAAACAAGGGATTATGGATTAAAGGGGCATACAGATTCAGAAATAGGAGAATCAGAATTAAAGGAACCAAAAAATAATAATCAATCAAGTAGTCAAGGAACGAAGGGAAATATAAATGCCCAGTCTGACGGAACTGTAAGTACTCTAGCAAAGCCAAATGATACTAATACGCAAGGTAAGAAATATGGAATATCAGGAAATATTCCCCCGGATGTAGATTCAATCAAAAAAACTCTAGAAACTGTAGTCTGTGCCCTCAAGGAAAATGAAGCAGGGGACTTAGTAGAATATATCGAAACACATACCACAAAACATTATGAATTAAAAACAGATGTAAAAGACGGAATAAAGCAATATGATGAAAAACTTGAAAATGCGTCCTACGGATTTAGAGAAAAGCTCCCAGTTAAGGAAGTGAAGGAGTACGATGTAGTCGAAAGGGAATTTAAAAAACCAATAAAAGTTAAAAAAAAAGAAAAAATTAAGCCTATAAAACATTACTCATACACTTATAATGGATTATCACCTAAGTCGCGTTCAAAGAATTATGGATTATTAGATCTTTTCTCCTTTACGTTTAATATTCTTATGGATCGTAATGTATACTTGGTAAAAAAAGAGCATATGTCTTTATACAAATTGGGCAAAAAAGCTATGAGGGGTCAGTTAACCCATGAATTGATGCACGAGTATGTTACTCATTGTGTGAAACAAAAAAATGAAGGGAAAAAAAGTAAAAAAATAGCATAAATTAAAAATTAAGAAACAGAAAAGAAGGAAAAAAGGAAAAAAAAAAAAAAAATAGAAAAGGCCATTTCTTCAACGAAAAGGTATATTCCCCGTGTGGTTTCTTGTAGATGAGAGCAATTAATATTTTAGAGACGTAAACGAATTAATGGTGAATGTACATGATGATATATTAAACAGAACAATGCAGAAATAAAAAGGTACAATGTGAAATCACATAATGGAGAAACAAATTTTATCGTAAATAAGAATTTTAAAATATTTTACCTACCTAATTTAAGTAATATTCGCATATGTCCCAGCGATTGGTGCCCTATTGTTAGGGTCACGTTGCTTTAACCAACGTTCTGGTATTATCAGCATTTTGTCTGTCTTGTACTTTATAATCAGAACACAGGCAAGATAAACTAATTAAAGATAATGATATGTTAATATTATTTGAAATGAAATTTTTATTTTCTGGAAAAAAGGTTACACACATGTAGATGTACAGATGAGTATATGTATAGATGTGTTCCTATTCATTCTGACAACTTTTTATCCCATACAAAATTAGCAGATGAACAGTTTATCATTATAAATTGTTCACTGTAATTTTACATATATGATGTATATCCTGGACAGGGTTAACAATGTGAACAATCCTGCCGATCATAGAATTCTTCAATTCTTTCCGTCCTTTTGTTTTTTCCATTTTTTATGTAAAATGTAGCTTAAACATTGGGATTCAATATCTGTCTTATTTAGGCACAACTTTTATCGTTTTGTATATATTTGCATTAGTAAACGTTTTTATATTTGATCTGTTAAATATATGTTTTTATATCCATTTCAATTTCATACTTTTTTTTTTTTTTTTTTTTTCCTTTTATGTGTATAAAATTGTGTTTAAAAAATTATGAATTTTTTTTTAAAAGCAGTTTAACTGAATTAACAGCTCAATTTTATAACTTTTTCTTTACGAACATATTTTCTCCACCTCTTTTACATTTTATTACATAAATTCATTCAACAGAGCCAAATGATACATTTTTTTTTTTTTTTTTTTTTTCTTTTTTTCACTTTACAAATGTGTTAACGAGAGATATTCATAAGAGCATATAAACATAATTTTATTTTGAACATTTTTGCCAACAATTAAAAAAAGAAAATTTTCCATTTCGCCTTTTTTATGCCACTGTGAAGCAACAGTGCTAGCATATATCACAATTGCCACGTATTCGAAATATTTTAAAATACGTCTTTTTTTGTCTTTTCTTTTATCTCCCACATACCATGACTGGTTTACTAGTATGCCATAAGTTCCGTAGAATTACTTTTCCCTATATAGTCATGTTAAAGGAATGTTTCACCAAAATGGAGGGGGAAAATGTTTTCATTAGTTTTTCCCACTTTAGAGAAATCTCATGCGATATTATATATTTTCATTTTTTACATTTACAACACTAATTTCCACCCTCTCATTCTACGTTTAAAAAAAAAAAAAAAAAAAAAAAACGAAAACGCTATTTTATAATGCGGACTTGTTTTAATTTTCGAATAAACTGCTTTTTAAATGCCAAATAATACATAATCCTTTCTAATATATTTGAATTTATATTTCCTCGTGTTTTACTTCAAGTTCGTCATCCATACACACATTAACACACGGTATTATATACATATACACACACATGTCAGAAATAAATTAGGAAATTTAAGAAAATTAAAAACTTTAAAACATAGTTTATAGCGGATAAAACACAAATCAAAAATCAAACAAATGACTAAAAATAAGATATAAAGAAAATCTGCACATGATTTAATGTAGACAGAGGCTCAACAAGGTAAAAGGTGGTGTTTCCCCTCTATAATTATGTAAGAGCCCATTTGTCAATGTTATATGTTATTTTTTTTTATTTATAAGAACAAAATTTTCTCAATATTGCTGAGAGGGAGTTGCTTAAGAAATATTAAAAAATGACATGTACATTCTGATCAGAGCAAAATGGTGAAAATACCTCTTTTCCTTTTAATTTAAAGCAAATGTATTTTCACCCCTGTTCCATCTGTACACACCCATTAATATGTTTATTATACCTTATGTTACATGCTGGTCTACCATTTTCCTAATCTTAGGTTTCTTTGAAATGACAACATAGACTCTTTAATATTAAAAATCGAAAAGTTGCAAAAATCTTGTATTTGTAATGGATCATATTTATCAATATCCAACCTTCTATGTGCCAATTCCTGTTTTATTATTTTTCTTATATCATCCATCTGCGGCAATAACTTATCCACGGGCATAGTGTCCTTAGTCATGTTCATTTTTGCCATCCATATTCCCTGTGCAATTGTGCTGTTTAAAATGCCATTAGCATCTTGGCCTAAATCATCCCATATGGATGGCTTCTTCCTTTTATGAATCATTCCCAATCCACCTGCGACTACGGCAAGCATGCCTAACGTTACACCTATAATTGCATATAGCACCTTCTTTTTCCTCTTTCTATTTAATTCATCAATGGGAGACTTGATCAAATGCGATTCATTTCTCTGTATGACAGCATTGCACAAATGTGGTTCAAATAAAATATTAAAGAAAAATATAAAGATAAAAATGTACACATTGCTTATTTTCATTTGGAGCTACAAATAAAACAGAAACGTCTTTGCAAAGAAAAAAAAAAAAAAAAAAAAAAAAAAAAGATACAAAATTTGTATGCATATACTGCACATGCAAGCGTAATTATAGAAGGGAGGTTTTTCTTTGTTTGCCGAAGCAGTTGAACAATTTTTTGTAATATAAAAATGTCGAAATGCTAACGTGTTAATTTGTTGACTTGTTAATGTGTCCATTTTATAACATGGAACTCTTTCTTGTCATCTTTTCATTTTCAGTTCTTCTTTTATTTTATTTTATTTCATTTTATTCTTTCCCTCTTCATTTTAACCATTTTCATTTGTGTTGCAAAATATTTTATCGATGAAATTTGAGGTTACATGTGGTTAACACTGCATACATATACGTATGAACAAATATGTTTGCAATAGGATGTCACCTACATGTTCTTTGCTTCCTTTATAATTAATTACGATGCTTAAAAACCACAAATCAAAAGATTAAAGTTTTTAAAATACAACATTCTATATGTCTATACATGCGTGGTAAAGGCATGAGCTTTTTGTGACAGCTGCATTTGCCACATATGCATGCCACTTTTAAGTGGACTAAGAAAGTATCTTCTAAAAAATG
Source organism: Plasmodium knowlesi strain H (assembly GCF_000006355.2). Taxonomy (NCBI): domain Eukaryota; phylum Apicomplexa; class Aconoidasida; order Haemosporida; family Plasmodiidae; genus Plasmodium; species Plasmodium knowlesi. The sequence continues at coordinate 2,087,177 of NC_011913.2, read as the reverse complement.
AAGAAAAAATTAAGAGAGAAAAAAACAAATAATTTCTTATAAAAAGAAGATTCAAAATAAATAATGAATTTTAATATCATTTAAGGGAACCCCTCAGAAAAAATTGATTAAATATATGTGCACATATAAAGGTAACCGCTAGTAATCTTCTTTGCGCATTACATTCAATTAAAAAAAAAAAACTAGCACTCCGTGCAAAAATTGAATAGAGACCACATACATTAAAATTTTAAGCAAATAAGATGTATATATATAAAGGTTTTTTTTTTTTTTTAGGTTCATGTCAAACGAAATATTGTTTGGTAAAAAGAAAACACCTTGTACAACATTTACGGGTAGCATGTTGTAGCAGATTACAACGTGCTCCGTCAATGCGTTTATTTCTTCAAGGACAGAAGAACCCCCCAAAAAAAGAGGAAACAAATGAGGAGAAGAAAATTATATAGGGTGTCACCCTCCCCTTCTTCAATGAAACAATAAATAGAGAAGATTTTTTGCAGCAATTTTATTTATGAATAAAAGTTACTTTCCTCACACAGTGCATGAAATATATCAATACAAATGCGTTTCAGCGGCTTAATCTCAGCGTACTATTTTTCACAGTGGTGGTGACCCCGTTAACCTTCCATATATTTTATTGAATATTCTGTAAAAGGATATATGTTTGAACTGAATATTTCATTCATATGATGAAAATTAATCAGCAATATTCAGAAATAATAATTTACCCTTTATTAAGAAAAATTCATCGGTTTCCCTCATTTTCGTGAGAACATTTAAAAATTTATCCTTTTTTCCTCGTTTTCATATTCATCATTTTAACGCTTTTTTGTCTTTGCAATCAAATAATTATACCGCATTTTTTTTTTTTTTTTTTTTTTTTTTTTTGGTTGTGGTCTGCATTAACTTTTCTGTTCCTTAAGAAAAATCACATTTTCAGACAAGCACATGCAAATTTTTTTGTGTGCGTAAAAAAGTTGAACAGTATATCATTATGAATCTCAAAAATGATATTATGTATCAAAAAATAGAGAAATTATACCCCTGTATGATTTTTTTTTCCAATTCATTGCCCCGTATATCACTTTTTAAGCATACGACGAACGAATCGACAAAACAAACTAACTTGCAAGCAAATTTAAATTACACTTTCACACTTATAGATAGTTTTTTCATTCATCTTTTGAAGAAATAACCTCCATCAGTGTGGCACATGGGTACATTGCAAGAACGAAATTTTTTTAAAAAGGTGCGTTCAGCATGTTGCATCAAGGAAATTCCACAGAATTATGGTATCTTATCCCAGAAGGGAATAAAATTTAGTAAATTACCCCGTAAAATAGACGCATAAACGGTACCAAATATTTCAGCAGAACTGTGCATATGTTCGTCAACAACTACATCCTTTACTTAGTTATGTATGTATATGTAGAGGTATAACATGTGACTGTCCACCTTCGCCATGGATATATTACCCATTAGCTGCTGATCATTATAAGTTGACAAAAAATTACAAATTGCAGATAGAAATCAAATGCGTAGTTTCATTCATAGCTGATTAATTACCTGAAGTGCATCGCGTTTGAGTTGTATATATACATATACATATTTAATTATGTAGGCATATGCTTTCCATATCTTAGAACAATTCAAATTACTTGCTTATCCCCCGTTTATGTAAGAAAAAAAAAAAAAAAAATGCATTGTTACGAAAAACATATGCCCAATATATAACCTTATGATAAAAAATAAAAAGTTATAAAAAAAATTGTGGACAAGCTAAAAAAGTTCATTTTTCCTTTTTTTATTCTGCTACTTAGCATATTGTTCATGCTTCTCAAATTTTGTACATTTTCATGCACTTCAAATTAATGTTGCCATTTTTTGTTCATTCTTTTTGTAGCATTTGTATGTTGCCGATTATTCTTCCCTCATGAATATAACTTAATATTATATATATTTCTTTAAGCTCTCCTCTTCTCATGAATATTCTTACAGGTCTTTTTACAATGCTTTAATTTATTCCCATGTCATAAATAGAGCATGGTTCTTCCATTTTTTTATTCTTCATGTTCCTAATTTTTTTAATATAAACAATAAATGACCAAATTGTGCATGTAGGGACATCGAAATTGTGGTGATGCAGAAAAGAACTTTTTATTTATAAATAAAACGAGTATTCCTTAAGAAAGTTACATAGCAAGCCGAACGTATCCTGAAATCACATTGACAAAATACTATTCAAAAATGACGCTACTGCTGCAACGTAAAAATAATTATACCTTACATAACTGCATGCTTAATGGTAAATATTTATTTTTATTTTTACTATCGCAAAATCTGTGCCTCCAGAGAATTATTCTTTTTCGTGCATTATAATTAATCGCAAAAAAAAAAAAAAATAAAATAAAATAATAATAAAAAAAATACGAATAGCAAAATTTATAGCAGTTCCGAAATAATATATTTTGAATTTAAAAAAAAAAAAATTATTATATTTGTTTCATTTACCCTCTTAGCAGAAGTATTCTTCTGGTTAACTGTTCTATACAAAATATATATAATTCTAGCATCAATTAAAAGCAATCTTGTATAATATTTTAATTTGCCATTTTATTGTTGCCTTAACATAATTTTGCAAATGTCAAAATAAATAATTGTAAAAAAAATTTAGTTTTGTTTTTATCCTCAATTTAGAAAACATTATTTAATAAAATAGAAATAATAAAAGACATGTAACTTGTATTTTTCTTTATATTGACATATAAATCATTTGTTTCTAAATACCCTTTTCCAATTTAAACTCAAAAATATTAAACCAACCTTACTCCATTTATTACTTTTAAAAAAACAGTCTTATATTCTTTGATTTTTAGAATTTTCTTTCACCATTCATATAAATTTCTTATAGGTAACAAAAATAAAAACATATATATGCTATAAATAGTAATTCCTAACGCTGCGCTTTTACGAATTAAATTGTTTACATGTACACAAATGGCACAGAATAATCTTATACGTATATATACATATGTGGACAAAAAAAATTAATAATATTTAACATCAATAATAATTTGCTTTTTTCTTTTTTTTTTTTTTTTTTTTTTTGCTTAAAAGGTATCCCGTTGAAAATGAGTGTTGATATTAACTCTTTCGCTAGTGAAGCCTTAAAAACCATTAATAACGAATTCCCTAATGTGCTATTAGCTGATGGGGTTACTGCAAATCCAGGAGTCATACCCGTCTTAGCTATTGCTCTTCTTGTTATTTACATGGGATTGATGTTATCCGTTGGGGTAGGAATAAAGGAATATTGCTTTCCTTGGCATGATTGAAGGATATCCCATATTTTTCTTGCAAAATGTGTGCATACATTTATACATATGCTTGTTTATTATATATATTTGTATATATTACATATATAACGCCCAATTTACCTTTTCATATTTACCCTTTCAGGTTCCTCTTAATCAAGGGGAAGTAGTCAACCCGGATTACATGTTTTTTCCTGTAGACGATGAGATGTCTCACTCTGGTACCGCGGGGGGAAACCCAGAAATCCTCGAGATCAATGAACTCGATTAATGGAAAAAGGAAAAAGAAACAGATTCTGACGAAAATTAATAAAATGAAATAAAAGTAATTACTAACGCGTTCATATCTTTCTGCCATACAAATAAAATGGTCACTTTTAATCAATAAGATAACTCAAATATATACGTGAAACTTGTTTAGGCAAAACTTTTCACATCGTTGCAATAACCCAATCATCAGTTATTTTCCCCGTCTTTAGTGTACACAAAGATTATCTTTTTTTATTTGTAAATGAGTACATTTCTGTCAAACTTAATACACAACTGAACAATGGTTAATCCCTACATTAAACCTAAATTTGGCTAGCGCCCGGATTATCATATTGTCAACTTTCAAAAGATCGTGAACATATATAATTTTATGTTATGCATACATAAACGGTACAAGCACCAGAACTTTTAGAATATTTTAGTAAAACTAAATGCCTTACCACCTCCTTTACCATATTTAAAGTGAGAACAAAAGAATGTAAACTTTTCATGCTAATTAAAGTGGATTCTGTATGTTTTCTTTTTTTTTTTTTTTTTTTTTTACACATATCTTTACTTCTTGTTCTAAGTATTTTTTAAACAATTTATGCTGCATTTTACGCTTTCATTTTAATTCTCATTTTTTGCAAAATGGAAAACTTATAATGTTTATAAATATCTCTTGGAATATACAAAGAACATAATTATATATGCTATGTTATCCCCTCAATATTCAATCATGATTCGGGGTAATCATAAAATGATAACTAAGTGATTAATATTTTCACTTTCTCTGAACGTGTCATGTCTTATGTGAAAAAAAGCCCATTATGATAGCAAACCCCCCTTTTCAAGTTAATCCGTACAAAGAAGTGTTACATATTTTAGGTGCACAAAAGTCGTTCTCCCTATTTAATCACTCTTTCTGTTTCCTCAGCGCACATTTGTAAAACGAATATATATTGCCTTTCTTAAATGAAATATCACCATTTTCGTCTTATATAATTGAAACGTGTGTTAACGAAATCCCGATTATGGACACATATACGAAACAAAAAAAAAATGCATAATCATATGAATTCCTTTTGATATTTCAGAAATGTTCTCTCCCCTTTCGTGTATTTCACACGTATGAATGGTACGCTTCCTAACACAACAATCCGTAAAACTTCAATGCATTCTACTTTTTATGTACCTCACTTTTTAATGTGCAGTTTCTTCAGACATGTCAATTTAACTGAATATAGAATTTATATTTATAAAGGAATTCCTTTTTAAAAACTGTATGAGGGCATTTTATGTGAGTGTAAAAGTTGTTCATTATTTAGTATATGTGTATTTATTTCATATAATGTATCTTTTTAAAATTCCTTCAATCGGGACATGAATATTCCACTGATATTATTTGTTGGTATGGGAAAACAGGCCCATTTCATCACTTTTATGGAGTAACTCTGTAACCATTTTTTTTTTTTTTTTTTGCCATTCATTTGTATCATAAGCATGCCGCAATTATTTACCACTATATTTGTAAATTTTCTCTGGTAAATCGATATATTCCTACGTTTTACAATCCTTTATATCACCTTTTAAGCATTTCAAAGAATTCGTTATTATGGAAAATTGGTTTAAAAAATCTGCGTATAATGTAATCGCAATAGTGTTCTTCAAAATTAAAAAATTTACGTGCGAAGTTTTTTAAAAATATTGATAAATATACACAAGATGTGAATGTAAATTTCGTCACCATATTTAAAGCATCTACACTTGGAAATTTTTTTTCCACGTAGATTTTTGTTTTCCAAAAAATCCATATCCCCAACAAGGGATGCAAGCATGTGTGATTTACAATTCCCTTTTTTTCTTAACAAACATTCATGCATAAATTTTTTTTAATCACAATTATTCCTCAATATTCGTTTAAATATATATTAATGGGTAATTTTTCCTAAATGAGTGAGTTCTGTAAAAAATTTAAAATCCATTTTCCAATATTTATCACCACAAAGGTATATTCATCACATTATTGTATTTTTTAAAATATGTTGTAACATTTTTCAAAACAATCTTTATTATGATATGATGTACAAGCTCGTTTCACATTATTTCAAAAAAAAAAAAAAAAAAAAAAAAAGGGAAACAAAAATTGTCTTATTTATCTTACAAATATAGAATATAAGAAGAATTACTTTTCTTTCTACATTTCAAAATATTTTGATAAAGGAAGTTACTCTGTAATATGTACAACAAACAAAAGAAATTGAAATATTTATACACATGTATCATTTCATTCGTATTTAAATCCTAAATATATAACCACATATCTTGTATTCACCTTTTATATAACTCTCTCGCTTTATTTAATGTACGTCCTAATGAAAAGGTTAATTTAACATATTCCCCAACAATATGCTCCTCATAATAAGCTACCTGTTCTTCACAATATTTAAATTTTGAAAGAAATTTACCTATATTATATATTATACTATATAATTGACGCTTTATCATTAAATAATTAAAAATTTCTACTATGTCTTCACTCGATTTTAAACGTGGGTAAAAACCTCCAGTATTTTCATATGTCTTAAAGAATTTCTGACACAGTTGTGAATTTGTTTCTATAAACTCCAGTAAAGCTATGAAGTAATTTACTAAGCCTGAAGTATTATGAAGCTCCCTATGGTCTATCTCATTTTTTCCAATAACTTTAACCCTCAATGGCTTAAGTATTAAAATAACATAACTGAGTGTATAATGTAGACATGCCAAAAGAGAAACATCCTTATATATATAATTTTTAGGTAAAGAGAAATGTTTTAAAAGAAGCGCTATATCTTTCTTAATTTTAATACGTTTTTCAGAAAAACAAGATAATCTTTTCCCTACATACGACATATTCCTAAGATGATAAAAAATGATATATCTTAATTTTTGTCTTTCGGCATAAGTCAATTCCCTAGTTCTTTTTATCTCTGTTAATCTTTCAACCTCTTTATTATTTTCTTCATTTTTTTGTCCTATAACAATTTTTTTTGTATCATCAAAATTGCAAATTTCACATTTATCCTCAGATAAATATGTTACTATATTATCTCTAAAAAATTGTTCAATGTTAAAATATATGTTTTTTGGACCAAGATACTCCAACAGAAAATTATTGCATGGCAGATATTTAATACCTTGTTGGACATATAAAGAATTAATTTTTTCCAGAGATAAATTGCCCACTGCTGTATTATTTAAAAATTCAAATAATGGAATTTCCATGAAACTATCAAAATATAGCTTTTCGCGTAATTCAGTTTCATTTCTTATTTCAGGTTCTTCCTCTTCTCCAAAGGGGTTCCGGGGATTATCAAAGTTAATACCTTTCCCCAAATTTAATGGATATGCTTTATTCAATTCAGAAATTTTTTCCTTTCCGGTTATCCGTGCTTTTAAATATTCCTCTATTCCTTCATCATTAATTTCAAAATTTATATTATCACACTCCCTTAGTACACCTTTAAACTCATTTATCTCGTAGTCTTTCGCTTCTTCAGGCTTCTCTTCTGGTGCATCTTTTGATGATAATGCACTTGACGTTGCTGCCTCTTCTTGTATTTCTTCCAACTCTGCTTCTTCTTCAGAGCTCCCCTTGGATTTTTTAATATTTTCTAATTGAAAATATCCTAGTCTTGGAATTAGTCTTCTTTTTCTTGAGGATGTTTCTCCAACTTCCATTTCTTCCATCCAACCAGCTGCCCCCGTTTCTTCCATCCCACCAACTGCACCCATTTCTTCCATCCCACCAACTGCGCCCATTTCTTCCACACCTTCGAGTGAATCCTCTTTTTCGGATTTTTCCTGTTCTTCTTCTTCTTTCCCCAAAGTTTGAACAGATAAAAGATTCATAACTCGTGTCACAATTTCATCATCATAAGAGCCTTTTTCATCCCCTCGTTTTACACCAGAATCAGGTTCATTTTCAGCTAGAAATACTTTCCTCACACATCTGTTTTGCATCAAATATGTATGAATATAGGCTAAAACTATGACAATTTTGTAGAAATATTCCATTTTAAAAGACATGATGTGCAAAAAGAGAAAAATGAAGTAAAAATATAATACAATTTTATTTTAGGCAACAATGTAAATATCAAAATTGCACTCTCTTAAATTGCGTTATGTGCATTACACGAATAAATTAAAACCTTAACTACACGTTATAAAAAATAAACATAGCAGAAATGAACTATCAACAGTTATGTATAGACACAATTACTGTACATGCATGTTCAAGGAAAAAAACGTGAAATCTTAAAACTTATGCTTAAACTATAAATGAGAATATTGAAAAACCACACAGAACAATTAACTTGATAACATTTTATTTTTGTATAGAGAATCTACTCCAAGATTTCTATGCTACATTCATGTTTATACAATTTGCTTTCCGCACAAATCAGGCATCAATAAATTTATAGGGGAGTAACAAAATTTTACTTATTTTTCCTTTTTAAATAATACCACTTTGCTCCGTTTACAAAATTTTTCTTTATATTGATATGAAAAACGAATTATCCTTTTTGCTGATTACAAATTACAATGTTGTGTACTTGTCAAGTGTCCTTAATTATTATGAGCGGGGGTAAATAATTTAAAAAAATAATGTAACACGATAAAATGAATAGCAACTGTTAGCTAAATTTAATCCCATGCAAAATTTAATCAAAATATATGAAAAAAAATGTTCTATAAAAATACTCGTCTGATGAGGTTTTAAAAAATTATGTTCAAGGTTTAGGGGTCCTATAAATTAAATAAAAAGAACAAACTCCACTTGGCGCATGCAGGCATACGAGAAAATGTAAGGGTTATATGTGTGTTGATACTTCAGTTAAAATAAATTAAAATTTTTTTTCACAGAATATGATATGTTTATTCTTAAATTTAATCTACAATTAAATGATTTGAAAATATACTTGTCAAGAACGCTTATATTTATCCATAAAATGATTAAATTACATTTATTATTATTATTTATTTTTTCATATAGGAAAACCAATATGCCCGTTGTTTGCATGCGGCATTAAATAGACCTCTACCCATGATTTATAATTTTTCCTGTAAGAAAAAAAAATTGAGAAAAAATAACAGATTAAAGTTCATTTTTTTCTCATAATTTTGTGTCAATTTAAATGTAATTATTAGCTTCTGTACATAGTTTTTTTTTTTTTAATATATACACACAGAATAATTCTTACAGGAGAAAAGAAAAAAAATTTTGCGCTTCAGCATGCAATTGCCTGTTGAGCTAATAACAGCAGATTCCTGTAAAAATAAAGAATTTACCGTTTCTACTGCATGAACCACTAATAAGAGCGTTTTGAAAATTAAAAATTTTGGACATTCACTTCTGCTTGGTATACATGGATTCGCGCAACCTCACCTTCCTCAATTTTAACATAAGCTAAAAATTAAGAAATGGCAATTAGGATAAAATACATATCTATGCTACACTAAACCGAGATTCATGTAAAATATGATGCTGTTATTTTGGGAAACCATAAAATGTGAAATTATCCGTATATATGCCATTTTTTCAAATAAAGCACACCAGCGAAGAGGCATCTTTTTAGCAGGAATATGTAGAAAAAAAAAGCATATTGAACCATGAGAGAGTTTGTAAGTGAAGAAAAATTCGCTCTCATTGTCATGCATCTTTACTTATCTGCAAAAAGGATTATTTTTCTTGTTCACATATGATTGCCCCTTTTGCTATAAACAGAGAGTGAAGCTATTGTTATTGTTCAAAAATGACCGACCGCCATTTATATTATATCTCTTAATCCATTTGCATATAACTTTAGCAATTCACAGTTAAGTAATATTTATGTGGCAAATATTAAGTTAAAACAAGGAAGAACAAATAAGTATATTCAAAAATAAGTATGATGAAGAATTGTTTATTCGGTAAGCATACGCCCTCCGCTAAACAGGAAATTTTAACCAACTTCTCCTCACAGAAATGTCATGTCACCAGTTTTAAAAAAAGAATAAACGAAACCTGAATGGAAGACACGGATGTTGTAAAACATTTAAAAAAAAAAAAAAAAAAAAAAAAACCTCAAAGTAAAAATGTCTTAATTTTTTTTCATTACAATATAAACTCCTCTTATATAAGCATATATAATGAGGAGTCTCAAATAATTTGATGCCTTAATAAAATTGCTTTAACTCCCTTATTATTAATACTCTTATTCACTCAAATATACCATTTTATTTAAACCGCTAATGCATACAACACTTTAATTACGCACCTTTTAATGATACATTGTGCACATCACAGAATTCATGATCAAAAGGCTGCTTTTGAAATGTTCCAATACAGATTCAATACGAAGCCTCTCTTCTTTCATTTATGATAAATGATAATTTATATTCATAGAAAAGCCCTTTAACAGAAAAAAGACACACTTTCCCCGATTCTAACCATTTGACCTTTTTGATATTATCGACTATGTTTAACTTCTATATGCATACAGGAAATAGGATTAAGTCTCCTTAGCCTGTCCAATTACTTTCGCGTATTTTACGAAATGTACCGGAGTAGTAAAAAGGAAAAATATATTCCCCTTTTCCAATCAAATATAATATTTTCTTAAAAAGAAGAAAAATTTCATAATTCTTCCTTCCTAGCTAATTAAATGCAAAACTTAAATAATTTGACCATTCTGTATTTTTTTTCTAAATAGGTTCTAAATACAGTAATTTTACCACGCACAACAGTACCTATAATTAGGATGAAATTACTCCCATGCTCAAGGGAACGAGGAATAATGTACATCTTATTCCAATTCGCACATCTTTTTCTAACATTAAGACGCACTACTATCTCGTGTAGAAATTGTGTGAAAAAATTAACTTCATAAAAAAAATTCATTTGTTTTACTATTATGCATGTTAATTCTATAAAACATTTGAAAAACAAAAAATGTCTTAATGCACAATAATATACAATGGAAAAAGAAACACTTATGCACATTTTGGAACAATCCGAAAGGGAATAATCCTTTATGAAATTCTGTGCACTTGAAAAATGTCTTCAGAATGAAAATTATAGATGGTCAGTACTTTAAGGAATTTTTTTTTTTTTTCTGTTCCTTAGGACATAGGTAAAATTAATGTACAAAAATTTAGACAAATGCTATATTTTCTTTATGTTACATTGGTGAGTAAAAATTATTGAATGGTTAATCATTTTCTGCATGAATATTTTTTTGAATATAAAAAGGTAAATCGTCCATTTTTATTTATATAAATTATAAAGGATAATTCATAAACATGTGATATATTATTATTAGAATATCAGTACAATGAAAAAAAAAGAAGCATAATTTGAACCAAAAATATAATTTTCACCCCCATAGTCCTTATCATTCATTTCACCTTATTCAATATAATAGGTTGAATCGCTGTCTTCATCATCATCCCCAGCTTCATTTTTATTCTTCATCCCTTCATCCTCCTCATAATAATCTGTTTCACTATAATAACGCCTTCTTCTACTTCTATTTTCATTAGTCGTATTCTGGTATTCTGCATGTAGTTTCATCAACATATTTCTTAGTTCAATCCTTTCTCTTTTCATATAGTTTTTCTTGTCACAAACATTCTAAATGATGCATTAAAAATTGAAAAGAAAAAATTATTGCAGTTAAATGTATATAATGTTTGTAGAATAATTAAAAATGAATATAAATGCATAAAAATATGAATATCTCCTTACCATATATATTATGAGCACCCATATTAAAACTGAAATAAGGAACATTATTATTAAATACGCAGGTGTAAAAGGGCTAAACGTAGGTTCTGGAGTTATGGTTCCATTTGTGGTGATATTTGTATATGATGGAGAAGTTGCATTAATAGCGGTAGGACCAGTTGTCCCCATACTTTCAAGAGTGCTAAAGGTAGAGTTTGCCGATTCTGTTATGGCTCTGCCTAATCTAATCATATATCTTCCTACTGCTGTATTGCCAGAAGTCGGATCGGAAGTCGCATTCTGAGTATCACTAAGCACACCCGAAACAGTAGAATTGAACATTTCAGTAAGGTTCCTTCTCATTTCTAAATTTGTAGCGTTTCCAATCGTTGTATTTAGTACTTCACGCACAGCACTTTGTACTGCAGTCGTTGCAGATGTAACTGCATCTTGAATAGCGGTAACATTAAACGGTGTATTTGGTGTAGTCTGATTGGCAGCTATTCCATCCGTTGTAATATTAGTAAATGTGTCTGTAGGTAAATTTTCCGCAAAAGGAGAACTAATGGGTGTGCTTAATGTACCGGAAGTTGTTGATGAATCACTAATGCTCATATTAGAAAATGCACTTCCTAGTAATGTTCTTAATGTGGATGAAGTCTCCCCATCTGTTAACCCAGGGGTAGTTAAATTTTTTTCAGCCATATTTTCCAAATGTACCCTTAAATATATATATGTATTTTTGTAACTCGTAATAAAGAATATCCAACGCGTCCTTGTTCAGTTCCGTTTATAATAATAGAAAATATTCCAGAAGCTTGTTTCATATAAAATTAGTTCGAAACCCACAAGAGGAGCAAACTCGAGATTGTGAACTTCTTCAACAATGTCATTACTAAGTAGCACAAATCTTATATCTTCTACTGAGTTTTGTTCAATTTTTTTCTCTGAATTTCACCAAATAGTATTTATCCTGCAATTTCGGAATGCACAATTCTGTGTGTTTGTTCATATGAGCGGAATAAAATGTGACGAATCCTATAGTGGCTATCCCCTTCCTTTTTTTTCTTTTTTTACAGGGTTTCCTTGGAAATCAAGAATGCTTGGATAAACGGAAATTTCCACGAATTAATATGTAAATTTCCATTGTGTACTCTATAAATGCTTCAAAACGCATGTTTTTAAGTATATTTATATTTATATTTATACCACATGCACATTGCAACTAACACGTCAAAGAATTGTTCTGATAAAATGCATATTTCACCAAACTGTAAAAATCGCCTTTCCTTAATTATCACTATTTTTAATACACAAAAAAATTTTTTACTTTTCAAAAATTTGTAAAAAGAGTATAAAAAATAATACGGAAAAATAATTATGTAGCACTTACAGCTTCTTCCCTCAACTGGGGATTTAAAAAAATAAATATGTCTGCAAACCCTTTACACACGTATAAATATAAACACTTTAAAAAAAAGTGTTATCGAATGTAGAATACCTTTGTGCATTAAACCACTTATGTTTCTTCGGTGCCACTAAACATTACCAATTACTGACATTTTGTGATCAGCGTGCAATGGCCACGCACCCCTTATCTCACAACCTTAAGTGTTTTATGTGTTCTGCGTGCACTTCACACTTTAGCAGGCTGTGCAACTGAAAAATATCTTCCATTTTTTTTCTTTTGCTTTCTTTATTTTCAGCTTTTTGGGAGTTCAAGCCGTTTTTTGCATTTTATTTTCCCTTTGTATGCCTCAGCAGTTCATATTAAAAAATGTTGATCTTTAAGGAAAATGTCAAAATTGTATTATTTTGTGCAAAAATGTAGAAAGATAAAAATGAAATGATTAAAAAAAGATCGTTAATGAAAAGGGTTCCTTTTCCTGATTTATTTTTTTCTCGAGGTTTTAATTTTATCCGAACATCATCCACAAGGTTAAAGAGAATGAATCATTTTTGTGAAGTAACATAGATGTACCTTTTAAGGAATTACAAAATATATATCCGCTTAATAATTAATATAATTTTCTCAATATGCGCCATGTTTCATTCAACGTTTGTAACTTCACGTAGACAAATAAAAATTCAAAAATAGGTGGTATAACCCAAAAGTAAAATTGGTGCCTCATGGAGCCCGTTTTTTTTTTTTTTTTTTTTTATCAATATATTTTAAGTCTAAACCGTTGTAATATTCTGAATATATCAGAAATGGGGTCATAGAAACGATAAATTTTGGCCAATAAAAATTCACCCCTCCGTTTTAAGCATCAGGTCGAAAAATATTCATTTTGTTGAACATTTACTATATGCAATATGCCCGTCTTCCATTATTTATTGAAAAATTCAATTTTCCCACATGAGCAGTCTGTTAAAAAGACGCATCAGTTTTTAATTAGAACATAGCAGAAATTATATTCCACTATCATTTATACTGAATCGTTTTTTCGTCTTTTAATAGTGCATTTATGGGATCAATTATTATCCCATAATTTTCAGCACTAATATGAAATACGCACTTCCTAATAATACAAGGCGTTACAACCTTCGCAGTAAAAAAAAAATTTACTAGGCATGTTTTTCTTTTTGCGGAAAAAACTCATTCCCCAGATGCTAACATTATGCATGTAGAACGAACAATATGTTCTATTCAAAAAAGTGTATCACACATAAATTAATAATATCTTCTCCGTTAATACAAATTCTGGAAAAATGCTAAAATAACTCTATATATATATGTTAAAGAGAATCCTTTTTTATTTATTATTATTATTATTATTTTATTTATTTTTTTTTTTTATGTGATCCAAATGGGCTCTGTTAGAAAACCAGGGCTCAACGCACATATAACACTACAACGCCTTCAACCATACTATTGTCAATTTACGTCATACATTCCTTTTTTTAAAAGCCATTTTGTAGTACTTTCACACCGTCACTAAATAATTAATAGTTTTCCAATTTTTCCAATATTTCAGTTTTAACCATAACTAGATAGGAATAAGAAAAGGTTACCCCTTTGATCAACCGCAAAATGACATTTGTATTTATTTTTGCCCCCCAATGTAGTTGTCATGAATGGCCTCTCGTCCACTTTACAAACACACAACATAGCGCTTAATTGTAAGGTACTTCCACTCCTCCACATGGCATCATTGCATATATTTGTGAAAGCATTTTTTGCTTTTGTTCGCTCCTGTTGTTTTCTTCCTTCCGCACCTAATAGGGCTTGTCTATGCGTAGGCAAATTGTCCAAAATGCTTAAAAAGGAAAAGGAAGGAGTGGGCACTTACTAACACATAGGGTACCCCCATCCTCAATTTAATAATAACCTACTTATTATTTAATACATGATTTAAAATACAGAACAATCCGATGAACGACCTCCTGTACGCATTCATCCGAAAGCGAATAAAAAATTCCGGGTTACTAATTTGTAAAGACCATGCTACTTTGCAGATTTCCCCATATATGTACGTACCGGTGCATATTTACACCACCACAGCGTTGTTCCTTCATTTACTATACTCGCCTTTTCTTATGAACAAAAAAGATGCATCTATGTGACCATTCCTTCCGCATTATTCTTAATTTTTTTTTTTTTTTTTAGCACATTTCACGGAACAGGCTGCAAAATTGTTATAAAGTGGTAAATTTAAACGTATTATTACTAAAATGTACAGTTTTAAAAACAGAAAAAGATACAGCGGGGGGGAATAATCCAAATAGTGATAGCCCAGTAAACACTTGGGCCAGTGTTCATACATCAAACCCGCTGTGGTAACTCAAACAATGGGTCTATTTTTAAAGTCAAACCAGTTGGCACTTCTATCGTACTTGCTCATTTTGGGCCTCAAATAGTGCGGACACGCCCTGTCTTCACTAGTGATGTTCTCTTCCTTAACATCCTCCTCCTCACAAACATCATACCCCAAAATATTGATGGTATTTTTGTCCAAAAATTTAGGTGAACAAAATGAATTTTTCTGAATATAGCTATATTCATAAATCAAGTTTTGTATCTTCTCCTTAAATTCTAAAATGTCATCCATAGTTAGATATTCCAAATAGTGGTGCAAGTGTGCCTTCCTTTTAAATAACTTATTAAATCTTTCCAAAATTTGCAAAAAGGTATTTCGTATTTCACACGAATTAATTAGACACAGTAAACTATATGGCTGGTTTAAAGGAGGTACATTACACAAACCTATTTTAGTGGCATCCTTATTGTACCGTAAAATATTCAAATTATTCTTCGTTAATAATATATTCTTGGTAACATCTGAAATGTTGATATT
The DNA here is from genome assembly GCF_000006355.2 of Plasmodium knowlesi strain H. Classification (NCBI taxonomy): domain Eukaryota; phylum Apicomplexa; class Aconoidasida; order Haemosporida; family Plasmodiidae; genus Plasmodium; species Plasmodium knowlesi. The sequence goes on along the minus strand of NC_011913.2, from coordinate 2,071,566 downwards.
TCCCCGAACTAAGAAAGCCATAGACAAACTGAGACCATCCTTCGGGTTGGCAATAAGCATTTGATTATTGTGGTTCAAAACATTTTTAAATAAATGGTCGAATGTTCTAATATTTTCCGTTTCTGTACAAGGGCTTAAGGATGATAACATAAAATTAAAAAAAGGGTAAGGAATTAAATTTGTGCATATTTCATTTATATCAACATTTAAGGATCCTTCAAATCTCATAGAACTTGTTAAATTTACAATTACATTAGCCACTATATTATTCATCTTTGAATAATCGTTTTTGTCATTTTCTTTATCTTTCAGTTTTTTACTATTTAAAATATTTAACAACGCATCGTTCGAAACGGGTAAGACGCAATTCGAAAACTCGTGAATTTTTGTTAAGGCAAAAAAACTATTATACGGAGATGTAATTACATCATCGCAAGCTGATGGAAATACGCAATTGCTAAATTTTATCTGTTTATAATTATCAGATAGCATTTCTAAAATATAAGAACCCAATCCAGAACCGGTTCCACCCCCTAATGAAGATGTGATATAAAATGATTGCAGAGAATCACATTTTTCAACATTCCTTCTAATTATGTTATCAATTAAATTCCCATACATTCTTCCATAGTGCATATACCCTTGGGACCAATTATTTCCAGCACCCGATTGTTGGGTAAAAATATTATTTTCGTCAAAATAAGAAGAAAGGGAACTTTTCATAATTTCATTTGCCACCCCCGTTTCGGTGTCTACCAATATTGCCCGTGCTTTCAAACTTTCCTTCTGATTTAAATTAAAATTTTCGCTGTCATTTTCGAAAAAGGAAGTTATTGAATCGTTCATAGAACTGTATTTCCCTATTAGCTCTTTTTTCTCATTTATTTTTTTATTCAACTGTTCCTTAATTGCTACAGACCAAAATTCATGTCCGAGCTGATTTCCGCACTGTCCTACGTGTAAAAATAAAATTTCGCGCACCATGGGGTGTTCCTATTGTATAGCCTTCCTTTTAATTCACAGTTTTAGAAAAAAAAAAAAAAAAAAGAACGTTTCTTCCCCCTTCTCATTAATTAAGAATACCTACTTTTCTCATGCGTAAAAGAGCTTCTCCCTTTCTGTCATGTAAAAGTTCATTCTGTGGAATCATTCTTCCGATTCCTTATGCATGTGGAACTATTTTAGTTTTCCTCTCCCCTTCTCATCGCACTTTTATGTCTTCCACGTTCCAAACCAAAGTTACACATTCATATTTCACATACGAATTAATATTATGCCTCCCACTCGTTAGTAATCCATTTTTTTTTTATTATATATTAATTTGGTCCACCTACCCATTCTGTCAATCACGACTACTTAATTACGTACCTTTTCGTAAAGGATTATATTTTTGAAAAGGCATACACGCGCAGAGACAAAACCTTCTGCACATCAGTCATTTCTGTTTTCCTTTTTTTTATTTTTTTTTTTGCAAAAAAAAAAAAAAAAAAAACGTGACTCCATAGAAACAGCATAACGAATTTACCATAAAAAAGTGAACGCAATTTTTCGTGAATATAATTTCCCCCATCATGTGTTAAGTGATAGTTCGTTAACCAAAAAAAAAAAAAAAAATAACATAACAATTTTCACATTAATGCAGAATTAATACTACCCATTTCCGGGCTACAATTAGCTCAGCAGAAGGAAAACAAAACTTTTAATGACACTTTATGGAGGTAATAAAAAAAAAAAAAGGATACCCCCCTCGAAAACACCTGTGCCATGTCAGTTTATCTTATTTACTAAACAGTTAAAAAAAAATTTTAAATGCCCTTAAGACTACACCTCCTTTTTTTTTATTTTCCCCTATATTTCATATTTTCCCACCTTTGTAAAGATTTAAAGAGAAAATTGTCTTCCACAGAACCTGTGAAAATTCTGTTTCCCTCACAGAATTATCTCTGTATTTCTTTATGATAAATGTATAGAAGTTATTCATGCATACAATTTTAGAAAGGGCCCCAAAATTAGCCATACCCAGGTAAAAAAGGCAAACTCCTTAAATGGCGTTACGTACGTGTGTACGTATACATAAGTTTCATCGTGCTTGACTTGTAAAACACACTTCTCCTGTTCGCGTAAATTTAAGCATATTGACACTTTTGATGAAAAAGTTAAATATTCTTTATTTTTTCAATCAAGGAAATGGAAAAAATGTTTGCATATAAATATCACAAAAAATCGCAAAAATGGAGAAGAAAAAATAAGCAAAATTAACTAGCAAAATTGGTGCCATGCTAAAAAAATGGCACGTCCGCAAAAATTTTTTTTTGTAAGAAATTTGACCAAAACATTTCATCGCCATTTTTACAACTTTGTAAACGTGTACTACTACTACTACATATTTTTTTCCTTTTCATATTAAAAACACTTTTGTTCTTTTTTTTTTTTTTTTTTTTTTCTTCTTCTTCTTTTTTCTTCTTTTTTCAGATTTACCACGTTTTGTATTTTTCCATTCCTTCTTAAAATGGATTATACAATGGCATTTGTTGCGTGCTAAATTTTTAAATGACTTTTTTTCCCATTGTTCATATCCCATATACGTTTATTTTTACATGAATGCAAAGTACAATTTGTTTCCCCGAAATCGTGGGAACAACAAATAATTGCCCCATGTAAAAGATAAATTAAAAAACAAACAAGCGTATTTTGCGTATATAAATAAATATATATATGTTTCATACATGCATTCGAAGAAATTTGCCATTAAGAAAAAACTAATGGAGGCATCCTTTCTGAAAAAAACATAAAAGATATTTTGCGGAAATGTTGAAAAGCATCCAATTTGTTAAACATTATATGAAGTTTGTGAAATTTCTGTATTTTTCTCTTTCTTTTTTTTTTTTTGTGTTGTATAAATTAATCATCAATTTTTCTTTTTTTTTTCATTTCTCCTTTTTTTCGCCTATTTGTATAACCTGACATTTCATCAACTTCGACCATTAACATTGATTATGTGAATGCGTATATAAGGAAACGTTATCGATGAACTGTTTAAATACATGATATATAATCACAAAAGAGGGGAACTCATACATGTGACCATTCCACCTCTTTTTATGGTATGTAGTTATAACTGGCAAATGTGTCATGGTAGCCATCCATCATTTGTAATGCTAAAACTCTTTTCAGATTAAAAAAAAAAAAAAATATGCCATCAAATCGGACAACTGTGTCAGCTGAAGGGTGAGGGGTACAACAGCACCTATACCTATGATATTGCACCATAGGTATGTACGTGTAATCCACAACAAATTGTACCCCCAGCAATACTCCACACATATTTGATGGCGAAGTTTAGTAATCCCCGCATCCTCAATTAAACACCGTTCAAGATGAGTTTAAACAAAATTAAATACGATGAGCTGGAGGAACTGAGGAGGAAAAATGAAGTCCTGATGAACTTGCTAAATAAGTTAATCGCTTTCGATAAGAAAAGGATATTTCTCTATCCCGTCAATGTGCAGTTTGTTCCTGATTATTTGAACATAATAAAAGAGCCAATGGACTTTACCACCATGAAACAGAAAATCCAAAATTATAAATATAGGGATTTTCAAGAATTTGAAAAGGACGCCTTCTTAATTATCAATAACTGTTACACATACAACGACAAAAGTACCATCTACCACAGGATGGCAGAAAATCTAGAAACTTACTATAAAAAAATTACTCCGAAAATATATAGGAAGTACCTAAATATACATCTCCTATATCACAGTGAGGATAAGGATGTGTTAAATAATACCCTTTATGATCCGAACGTAAATGAAGGCAAAAAAACACCTGTTAAGGAAATTAAAAAAAATCTCAGACCGAAAAAACAAGGAAAGGTAGGAAGACCAAGCAAAGTAAGCTTAAGCTTTAAAAACGAACACGCCGATATGAACCAACTCGCAAATGTTAATAAAAAAAAAAAAAAAAGTAACAATAAAAATTTACTAAAAACAAAAATGCAAATGCAAGATAAAAACAATTTTTATGACAACTCGTATGGATCATTTAATGGGATTGCCCAAAATGACATGTATGGATATAATAACAAAGCGTATGCAAGTTTGGAGAATATGCTGGAGAAGGAAAACTTCTCAACAATCTTAGATACCATTCAAAACAGTAATGATAAATCGAAGGATATTTTTGGCATGTTAATAAAAGTACTTTCAGATAACAAGAACAGGTACTCTCCTCTATGTAATTATGTAAATATGAGCAAAACCTTACGCAAAGTATTTTTTGGAGTTCCCATTTCTTCAAAAAAAAAAAAAAATAAATATCCCTCAGTAGACAGTAGTGAAAATTACACTCAGCTATCTCCAAACAGCAGAAAAAGAAACATAAGCGACAAAGTGGGCGTAAGCGATGAAAACGAAAGTGGAAATGTAATGACTAAAAAGAGCAAACACTCAAATGAAGAGGAACAGGATAATTACATGGGACCCACTTCGCATAGCACTGCTCAAAACGAGACCGATGCTAAGACTGATACAAGCGTTGACAGACAAGTCAGCTGTGGGGACTGCGAGTCGCCCACCAGTCAGCCCGATAGTAACGAGAATAACAACGCAGGCAAATTAAAAAATGATAATGTAAAAACGGGTGAATGCCAGAATAAATTCCCCGCGGACACAGTAAATAATCATTCTGCAGAGGAAGTAAAACCCCCAGATAAGGAAAACGAACCAGAAAAAGATTTCGTAACATACAACATTGAAAAAAAAGAATTAACCATGAAACTTCTAAACTATAAGGAAAGCGTAAAAAAATTTATCGGAGAATCAAATCTTCCTACATTCATTAATATATTCCCAAATATTTACAATATTCTAGATAATGCAGATTCAAAAAATTTATACTATGCTGCCTTCAATGATTTGAGAGTTTTCGGCTTAGATGTAGCAGATTTTGGCGAATTTAACAAAAAAATTGCCTACAATAAAAATTACCTCATGGGAGTTGGTAGATATCATATAAAAAATGTCTTAACATTGGATAAAAATCTGTCAAACATAATGCTTAACGGAGGGAACAAATCTCACTTCTGTGAACAGATAAAATCGTACTTATCGAATGAGAAGAATAAGATGCAGAAAACCAGTGTCTCACAACAGTACATTGAAGGTGAGAAAACCAAACACTCAGCTACAAATACAAAGGAGTGCGTTCGAACAAGTGAAAATCAAGCAGAAGACACTTCATACTTCGATATTGGAAGTCGGGGCGAAAATTCCGTTATGCAAAACGTTCAACATGATAGCAGTTCTCAATTGCACAGTAATAATAATGGCCATTCCGACCCAACGGAAAATAAAACACTCACAGGTAGTAGTACCTCTGACAAGGGGGGAAATACGAGTACCCCCCTTGATAACTCTCATTTAATGTACAGTGATACACATTTCAAGGACAATTCAAATTATAGCAATGACCAATTTTCGAGCGAATCATCTGACATTGACAATTTGGACATGAGGAACTTTTTAGATACGTATAATTCATATAACAAGAAATTTGTAAGGAGGCAACAAATTTACAGAATTTTGAAAAATAGAATTAAAAAGTTGTTTAGAAAAAATGCTACGCAGAAGACTATGTCGTAATGGAGTACCACAGCCTACCATTCTTCAGAAGGAAAAATGTTTCCGCCCGAATGGCGTTCCTTCTCTCACCATATATGTATAATATATGTCACTGTATATATACGCGTGTACCCTTTTTCATATAATTTTTGTGTAGATACGCACGAAGTATATATATACAAAGAACAGCGTGAACCTTCCGATCATGTACCTTGCATAGCGTTTGCATTAAAATGCCCATTTTTTTTTAAAAAAACGATGTGATAGACCTTCACAAATTAAAAGAAAAAAAAAAAAAAAAACGAAATGTTTTTAATATAGATAATTAATAAATTGCCCCAGCGGCTACATATTACTTACCATGTTTCGTAATTACTTAGCAATGTAATCCCCATTTTTAAGTTACAACTTGTGAGTGTAATGACTTAGTGGCATGGAAACACACCGATGCAGAGCTCTTAAAGGGAGAACACACAATTTTAACGGTGGCATAACTGAACGAAAGAATCCAAATTTATTGTCAAAAACTGACGATTTACAATACAAGCGGCAACGCCTCTATAGGAAAATTTCAAGTAAAGTTCGAACAGAAATTGGAATCAACCTACTCAGTGTCGAAAAGGGTTAACGCTTTTTCTATTTCTTCGACGCTGAATTATTACCTAGAATGTGTTCCTCGTAGAAAATTTTTACCCTTCCTCACCTTATGACGAAAAGAGTGGAAAACGAACTGGTTGTAAAGAGAAACGCTGTAGTAGTATCTTTCCTTCCTCGCATGAAATATGCCTTTTGCAGATACCATATTAAATTATATATTTTGCCCAGTGCTTCGTAACAATCAAACATATGAACAAATTAAAAAGTGGGATACTGTGCCTACGTTAGAAGGAAGTACATATTTCTTCGTAATAAGAAGGAATGCAAAAGTACCAAAGTAAGCATGCGGCGGAATTTGCTAAGGGGACAAAAAAAAATGACATTTTCCCCTGCTTAATTTGTTAGTTAGGCAAATGTGTATACATTTTTGCATTTACACAGACAGGAGCGACGAAGTTTCAAAACGGATGTCGCATCGTGATCATTGAGTGCATAAAAATGTATATCATGTAATCTTGTAACCATGTAACCATGTAATCATGTAAACACGAACTTTTTTTTTTCTTTCTTTTCCCATCGCACCCTCGTCGTGCTTCATCAAAAGAAAAAAAAAATTAGTCACATAAAGCATGTTTTGTGACAAAAAAAAAAAAAAAAAAGAAGAAAAGGAAGAAAAAAAGAAAAGACAGGATAAAGCAAAACAAAACAAAATAGAATAAGAACAAGAACAAAGAAGACGTAACAATGAAAATGTGACAAACTGCTTTCAAAGAAAAAATGAATTTTACCCCAATTTTCAACTTTTTCTTCTATTATTTTCCCTGCTAAACCCTACACGCGCTCACAGCACTTTAGCACGGGTGCAGCTCACGCATGGGCCCGGTTGCACTGAAATTGACACTCGATTACTTCCTTTTGCTGTATATCCTTTGACTTCTGCAGAGATAATCCCTTCAACTCCTTAGAATTTTCCGGATCGTTCCTTTTGCAACAAAGTACACAAACTCTATTTCTACATTCAGTATCATTGTCTGCACACTGCTTATAGTCCTTGTTTTCCTCCAAGGAAACACATCTATTTAAAAATTTTTCAAATAGTGTCTGCATCTTGGCTGCTAAGTGGTCATTTTTTTTACAGTGTTTTTCGCATTGCTTTTTCTCATTACTGTCTAGCATTTGTGTATGATATAAACAGCATTCTTCACAAAAATTTTTAATACAATTAATATGTTTTTCTTTCGTCTCATTTGGGAATATATTCGTTTGACATGAAGACCTTCTATTTAATACATGCACAGAATCTTCACAAGCTGCCCATGCCTTGGATTTAGTTTGAATAAAATTTCCATCATTATGTGACATAGCAGATGAAAGAATGATAGAAGCAAATTTCACCTCACTGAAATTCTGTACCCAGAAACCAACTTGTCCTGAACGAATCATATCTACATCAGCAATATCTGTGTTTAGTTGTAATTCTTCTTCATTATTACTTATGACGACCGTAATCTTTGATTTTTGGAAATGTAATTTTATATTAATCCACTCATTTGGGACCAACACCTTTTTAATTTTTTCCCTATCGGTCAATTCGGACAATGTTTCTGATTTGCTATTTCTGTGTGTCACTATCCTGATTCCATCATTCGTCATCTCTAACGCATTGTAGTTTTGCTCGTTTACAAAGTTGAAAAGAATTTTTACCAACTCATCATTTTCACTTTCATTACCCTCATCTTTGGAAAAATTCATGTCCAGGGTAAAGTACCCGTCAGAGCACTTTCTCTGTTTTAAAAGTGCTATGGTGTTGGAGCTCTGTTCGCTGGACTTGTCGCTGATTTGTACCATTTTTGAGCATAGCAGGTGCTCATTGTTCTGCTCATTGTTCTGCTCATTGTTCTGCTCATTGTTCTGCTCATTGTTCTGCTCATTGTTCTGCTCATTGTTCTGCTCATTGTTGTTCTCATCGTGGTGCTCGTCATGTTCGTCGCCCCCCCTTGCAAAACTCCACTCATAATCCACATCGTTAATAAAGCTATACGGCAAGGTTTCGCTTAAGTAGTTTTCCTTGTAGTATGGGCAGCTGGAAATTTCCCTTTGCTTTTTTTGTGCCCCCCTTTTGGACAATTCGGAACATGGTCGAGGTATTACCTCTAAATTATCAAAGAAGGAACCTTGTCCATGAATTTGAGAATACAAACCGACAGTTCCAGAGAGAAACCTTTCATCTAGAGACCTCAAAATGTTAGTCTCATTTGAATTCTCATCAACCTCGTAAATATCAATATTCGCATGACTGGTCACAATTTTGTACTTGTTCCACTTATTGTTTGTATTAACACCTGTTAATTTTTCTTTCAAAACTTCCACGTTCCCATTTTCTACCTTACATAATCTTTTCATTCCTCCCCTATCACACACATCAAATAGGTAAAAATTGAAATCGTCCTTGGCTCTAAAAACAATACCTGAGCATCCATTTCCTCTGCTTAATATACTTACGTTTATTTCAAAGTCATAAAAATTTAATCCTTTCAATTTCGCATAATATGCTTCCCCTATTTCTCTGTTTGAAATGCTGCTTGTTTGGCCAATACTATTTTTATGTCCTGCTATATCCGTATCTGCATACCCCCAATTGCTAGACACATTTTTTGTTAATTTTGAATCAAAAATTTGAAAGTACGAAGAAAAATTCATTGTTTCATAATTCAATTTGAAGGTACCAAAGTTAAGAGCAACTTTCTGTTCTTTTTTTAATTCATCCAAACGTTCCTTCAACCGTTCCAAGTCGTACATGTATTTTCCTGACAAATCGTATAGATATAATGCCAAATTTTCTGTAATATTGTATAAATTGATAGCATCGTCAATTTGTTTTTTCGATAACACATCAGCTGGTCTCAGTTCCTTCTTCGACTTTTCTATCACCCTTACTGTCTCATCCTGGACGATGGAAATTACTGAGGGATCAACTCCATGAATAGCATCAATATTCCTTAACAGGTCGGTAATTAACTCATGAAAAATTATACTATCTCTATTTTCGTCTTCACTATATGCCATTTCCTTTCTCTCCTTCGTTGTTTCTCCCTTTTGAAAAAAGGATGTATGCTTATATTGAAACAAATCCATAGGACATTCCGCTGATAGATTGCCAATTCGTATCGTCCAGTGATGAAAAATGCTTCTTTCCTCCTTAATATTTTCTTCCTCATCTTTAGTGATGATATCTAACAATCCTCCTGCTGGGTCTTTATTTAAAGAAATAGATTCTACATTATTACTAATGGAGCCTTCATAGCGATCCATTCCAGATTCGATCGTAACATTCACTAGGCCTCCCTTATTGTCCACCACCCCAGCGTGTATCGCGGCTCTGCAAATGGAACTGTTATCTGCATATATTCCTCTACTTCCATACACCGCATTGCTTTTAAAATTATCACTGGCACATCCTAAAGGACAGAGAACAACTATATTAGTATTCACAATTGAATTGAAATAATCTTCAAGTGCTGTCGTTTCGCAATTTATTCTCAAATATTGTAACGCATCATCGTTCTCCGTAGAATTAGTAGAACAAACTATTGCAGATATATCAGATGTTTCTAAATTAAAAAATTTGAAAGATCCATCATCGTAGGATATTCCAGCAGTTTGTCTCACTTTTGTGCTGTCGGGGGATTCAGATGCTTTTAAATAAATTAATGTCGTTAAATCTATGTTTCCGTTTACCAAATCGTGAAACTTTCCGCTGCAACTACCGTGATCACAAGAATAGTCATATGCAAGAGGAATGTTGTTTTTCCCATTTAGTGTGTATCCCATTTTTTTTAAAGACAAAATTAAGCTATTTAATTGGCTTTTCGACCTTAGAATTAGAGGTTCTAGTCCTATTTCAGCACAGTGTTGTCTTATATCATCCACAGAATTTATAATATTGCTAATTAAATGATCGCTATGTTTAGGTGGATTACCGTTCCATACGTAGAGGGATGTACTGGACTCCATGTCGCAATATACTCTCAACGGTTCAGGGGCACACTTTGGCTTTATCCAGTAAAATCCTGATTGGGAAATATCTTGAACATTTTTAATTACAGAACAATCAGTAGCTGGGTAGGAAGATGAATCACCAGGAAGGATATCTAATCGTAGCAAATCGTTATCATGAATTGAATTTACTGACACTAGGGAGGACAACTTTTCATTCAATTCATTTGCTTTTTCCTTGGACTCTTTCAGTTCTTCATCATACTCTTTCTTTTCCTGTATGCATGTTTCAATATTAGGTAATAATTCTTCCAGTTTTGATAAATTATCACTAATAGAGTTTACATTTTTCGACACATCATCTTCTAGGTTGATAAGTTTGCTAGTTAAGTCTTCGTCAAATTCGGTTATATATTCAACAAAGTATTTATCTCTTGCATCATCCGAATTAGCTGCATCTCTGCAATAGCCTATAGTAGTTTCTAAGTTGTTTGCCTGAACTTCTATGGACCTAACTCCATACAAAAATTGATCCCCCATTTCTCCATGCTTCGGATGAGGCTTCATCATTGTTATCTTGATATATCTCGTTTCTAAATTTTTCAAAGAATCTATTGTTACAAAGCTAGGGTTCGCTAAATTTTCAGCGATCACTTTATATTCCTGGTTGTCTATACTGGCACTTATGCTATAATGCAGGGGGGGGTATTCCCAAGAAATTTTTACTCTGGATATTTCTACGTACTTGTTTAAATCTAGGATGATATTTACTACATGCTCGTAATTATCTGCAAATGTGGCCGAAGCCCAGTAGCTATTCAAGTTTCCATCTATCGTGTTGTCCGCATTATGATCATCATCCAGAGTCGAATTAGCATCAACTGTAATATCCATGTTCAGAAGAATATCATGAATTCCAGGTACATTTCCGTATATATTTTTTTGAGATATGCATAAAGGCTCACCACTCCTTTGCAATCGAATTTGTGAATTAGATTCAAATATCCAATTAGACTTTCCATCTCCATCTTCCAATGCTCTTAAACAGTCGTATAAAACAATTTTATTCTTTTCCAAATTATCCAAATTAATAACAGATAAGCATTTGGGGGGGTTACTGAAGGCACTAATTATTTGGTTGTTAGAATTTGTCTTCCACAATTCTCTGCCATCTCCGCTTGCTAAGGCATTTATACATGAATCTAATATAACCGAAGTATTGTCATTATTTACTAATCCTTCCTCCACTTGTAAGCACATTTCATTATCACTTGTAATTCCTGATAGTAACAGAAAGTATGGATTCCCCCCTCCTATGATCTTCACTTCCCTTATTCCGAAATATTTGTGAATAGCATTTTTTAGTCCAATTCTTATCGATATCACTTCTTCTAATTTTTTAAAAAAGTAAATTTCGTCAAAAGAAGCTTCATTTCCAGAAATTCTCCGATAAGGAATAACATTTTTATAATTTTCCCCATCACTAGACACAGATATGCTGACTGATTCTGGGCTGTATTCCCACGATATTTTCACTCCTTTTATGAACCCCTTTGTATTTAAATAACCAGTCCAGCTGATTTCTTCATCCTTTCCGTGATTCCCGGAACTGCACCAATAACCGGGGTTATTCTGTATAGCCCTTTTCGCATCATAAAGCGAACTCCCAGATTCCTCTGAAATGTACGTGGATGATGCGGAAGAGTCTACGAACTTATAAAAATTTGTCGCCGATTCTTGTCCTCTAGCAAGGAAACTCAGGAAGATGCACCAAAGTACGGGGATTAAATAATTCATTCTGCTAACACTCAAAAGTTGAAACAAAAATTGCAATGAAATGAGAACAAATTGTGCAAAGAGTTCGCCTACAAAGTAAAACAGTGTAAAAGGAGTTACACATAAAATGAAAGAAAAAGGCACATGAAACAGAATTATCAAACTGTTTTATCAAATAGTGGCGGGAATTCCCTAAACAGGCTTCCTTATCCTTATATCATAAAATGTAAGCTATTTTGCCAGTTCCTTGAAGAAGGAAAAATAACAAAATTAATTCTACCTAGTAAGTAAAAGAGTTACAAACTTAACAAGGTGTTAATCAAATTGTTTGTCCAACGGTTGCCACAACAAAGACGTGTGTGTATCCTCAACAATTCGGATAACTAAGAGAAAAAGAAAAAAAAAAGGGTAAAGTTTAAACGGCAAATAATCACAAAAGGATAATATTTTTAAAAAAAATTTGTCCACTTGGTCAAAAATTCCGAAAAATTTTCCTATACATAGGTATACATTTTACATATGACATGAAAAACTTGAACTCTGAAGAGGAAAAAAACTGGCTTACAGATAACTCGCTTGAGGAGCATTAAACGGAGCAGAGGCTCGCAGCAAGTGGACAAACAAAAGGAACTAATCCAAAACAGTTAATTATATATTAATTCAAAATGTTTAAGATCGCGCAACACAATTCGCTGATCTAAGAACCGATAAAATTTTGACAAATGTTAATTTTATCATATCATTCCTGATGTCGTATGTAGAACATCAAATTGATTCTTCAAAAATGTTTAATTTTTCCTTAATTCCGCATATCATATTTTTTAATATGTGCAATCCTGCTTATTTATTTAAGACGAAATAATTCTTTTAACTTTTATTAAAAGAATGCATTGCTCTATTTTTTTGTGGACAGACAAATAACATACACTTCGAGGAAAATAACTTTGTTGCATATAACAGAATGGGGGGGAAAAAAAAGAAAAAAAAAAAGAAGAACATCACATTACACGATACTGTCTGCATAATTCCTACACAATGCCAAATATATTGAAATGAAATCGAATTCACACCGACGAATAAGTACAAAATGGCAAGTTTGATCTAGTTCACTTTTTTAAAATAATATCCTTCTACTTCCAATGTGTAAGTACACCTTAAAAGAACAAAATACAGTCGAAAAGTAATTAAAAAAAAAAAAAAAAAATTTCCTATACCAAATAGGTTTATCGTAACGAATTTATCCTTTTATAAAAAAAAAAATTACGCAACTTTTTTCTACACTTTATATATAATTAAATAAACCGATTTCCCTCCTGATTTGTCCCCAATTTTCCTGTTTTTTCCCCCAACAGATATGGGTAAAGACTTAAACTGCAATTCCACATTATCCCTTCGAAAGATACGTCATTCATGTTATATATATGTCCTTGTATTACGAAAAAATTAACAGCAAAAAGAGGGGAAAGAAAAAAGAGGAAAATTAATCATTACAGAGCTATTCATTGTGGGGGGTACTTTAAAAATAGTTTCCCTTTTTGCATAAAATTTAAAATTGTGCAAGTAGGCAGTTCTCATTTTTCAGCTTCGTGCGCCTTTTACAATTTATAAAAAATGAATTTTACGGAAATGCTCCACTTAAGCATCACGTGGGCAGGAATGCATAGTGTCAATTTGTTTTTTTAGGAACAAATTCTTAAATGTTTATTTGTATACACGTACACAATTCGACCAAAATTATATTATCATTTTACATTTGCTGTACAACCAAATATTGCGTTCCAAAAAATGAGAATAAATTTCCAACATTCGAGAGTTAGCCACAACATCAAAGGAATATAAATCCTTCATGTGTCCCACGAAAAAAAAAAAAAAAAAAAAAAAAAAAGAAACGTAATTTACATATATAAGGTAATTTTTTAAACGTGTGAGATTTTTAAAAAATGTGAAAAAATAAAAACAGCGCAAAAAAAGAAGATTCCTACTACACGCATAAATTAACTTAAAACCGAAAGGATGAGCATTCTTCTTAAAAATATTTAAAAAAAAACAGTTGTAAGAAGGGTTTGCAATTTCGAAATAGTCTTTTACCAAGAACCTGTAATAAACGTGTGAGCAACATTTTTAAGTTTCTGTTTTATACGTTTTCCTATTTTTATGTTACAATATTGCACCCCCCACAGAATGGTGGAAACCTCAATTATGCTTGATGATACCATAAGCATACTCTGTAAAAGACTCGAATTGAAAAATGAACATATGCTTAAAAAGGATTTGTCTTATTATGTTATTTATTTTTTTTTTTTTTTTACTTATCAAAGAAAAAAAAAAATAGAAAAAATTCATATCGGCAAATGCGAATTAGTGCAAAAAATGTCCAACAAGTTGAGTCTTCCCTTTGCATGCACCTGAGTGATCTCAAAAGCAGCGACCTATGAAAGCGTAAAAAATTTTTTATTACCTCAAAAGGGCTCTTCACAGGTGTAAAAGCACAAATAGGTAAATATAAGATAATATGATAGAACGAAAGGAAAATCAGAACAACACTTCACAGAACAGTATTAAGCGCGCGCAATTTTTACCCCCATAAAACGAGAACTCAGAAATAATTTCTGTAGATAGAACAGAAAAAAAAAAAAATGTTCCATGGGTTTATTTTTTTCTGAATAATGCCGTAAAAAGTGAAATAAAATTTTTTTTTATAATGAAATGTTTTCTGTTAATTTTTTAAGGCTGTCCACATGTATAGATATATGCACATATGCACATGTATATTTATTCGCCATTTATGCATCCCAGCTTATCCCTTTCAAGACACCCGTTTCGCAGAAAATGTGCACACCTTTAATTTGCACAACTTTTCGGACGGCAGTATTTTTTTTGCCTTGAAATATCTCTATACACAGAATTTTTCTGGCGTAACATCGCCTTGTCATCTTACATGTGCAGTAAAAAAAGAAAGAAAAAAAAAAAAAAAAAAAAAAGAAGAAAGAAGGAACCACTTACAAGTATTTCTGCAACATATCCCTTCCATGAGAAAAAACATAAGTTCTTATGATGTGATCTTATTTTCAGTTTGTAAAAATATATTACCTATGTCTAGGTGTACACCTACCGATCTATCTATACCCTTGTGTAGATTTATGCACACGCCAGTGCAACAAAAAAAAAATGCAAAGAATTAAATGTTAAAGGGAAAATGAAATATGAAAAAAAGGGGCAAGTTTTGAACCTCTCCTTTTTCACCCTATGGTTGGTAATTTTCTTAAAAAATATAAATGCTAATATACGCATTTCTGATTTTACTTACCCGAGTGAGAAGGCCGTCCTTAATGCGGAACAGTTTGAAACTGAATATATATCCATTTTGAAGTTGGAAAATGATGGCAAAGCAGCGCCCGACTTTGAAATTACTGATCGTTACCTAATTTCTAAGGACAAGACAGACCAAAATTGTTATGCACCGAATGATGATCATGGAAAAGTACTCATAAAAAAAAATGATAAAAGCAAGTTTTTATTTGTACAAAAGCAGAATGAGGAAATCTTCATTAAGGATCGAAATTATAAGTGGTAACACAAACATGTATACAACCCATGCAACAGTGTCTCTCAACGCTTGTGGTTCCTTTCATCATACCTTTCCACAACAAATACATACATTTCAATTGTCCTTTTTTTTTTTTTTTGCCGTCTTTTTTTCCAGCTCACTTGTATCCTCTCTTGAGAAAAAAGATCCACAGCAACAAATAGTTCAAGAGAATTATGAGAAGATAAATGTGGGAGAGCTAGCCAATTGTGACGATAATAACACCAAAAAATTCGTAGATTATTTTAACCTCTTAGATATCTTCTTCATTTCGGAAAATGAAAAATGTGAAACTGTTTTAAAAACACCATTAACGAAAAGTGTGCAAGTAATAAAATGCGTAGGCTACATTGGGCATATAACAAATTTTCCTGAATTAAAGGATAGCACCTATTTCATCTGCTTCAAAACGAATGATTTAACTTTACTAATTAGTACCTTCATGGCGGATAAGACAATTGCTAATAATACATTTTACTGCACTTTCGATAATCCAGTCTGCCCCATAACGATTGGTATCAGCCTTTTTAATAATATACCAGATATAATGGATAATACGTTGGTACTTAAACCAGACTGCGCAGATATAAGCACTCCTATCTACAAGCATAATCACGTGCTTAGTGAAGATCATTATACCTTCTTTTTTACGAATAATGAAAAGGCATACTATCGCCATATATGCATACTGAAGGATATGAAATACGAAAAGGTGGGTATCCTATTTTTTATAGAGACATATATACCCATTATATGTTTTATAGGCTCAGAGTGCGTAATAAGAGCATACACCGCTAAGGACAAATTCCAATACATTCTGAATAATGTAGAAAGCACCACTTTTTCATGGTCCCGAACCACCTGTAATAATAGGACCATGGAAAAGAATGATATAACAACCTATCTAAAAGAAGAAGGCGGATATTTATACATAATTAGTGAAAAACATTTAATTCAAGAAAACATTTTGTGTATAAAGAACAATACAAAATTACGTGACTTACTATCCATAGAGTTAGTGGACAACCCTCAATACAACATATACTATTCGCTCATTAACTCTGTAATTAAAAACAACCCGTGGCAGAATATTAAATATAATAACTACTCTGGCCCATATGTTAAATATGAATGTTCCCACGAAGAAATAGCCATGAATGAATATGGAATTTTGAAAAGTAATTATGATAATGAGTTTATATATAGGAATCAGGAATTAAATTTTAACATAGATTTTAATGCTCTTACTATGAGGCTATGTGTGAAGCAAATTAATTATATTGACATCGGTTCTGTCAGAATTGAACAGCTATTTGGCTTTAAGGTTAATAACCTAGATCCTTTAGAAGTCAGCGCCATTGTATCATTATATAATGGAGACATAAACACGAGACTTCTAAAATTCGCCATAAAAGAGGATGATGAATGTAGTTCGAGTAACGGTTTTTTTATACATTCTAGGGGTAATTATCCTAAGGAAATCTTTCACAATAATATTATTGTAGATGCAAGAGCAGAGTACCAAGTGGGAAAGGAAATCAATTTATATAAACCCAGGTACTACGTATGCATGTGCTCGCTTGCAAAAAACTGTAACGAAAGGGATGGCTTAAGTATCTACGATTTGTACACAAATATTTATATTGACAATGAAATAATACCGCCAGAGAAAAAAAAATATGTCTGTGAGTTGTTTTCCCCTTGTAACTTTACTGTGAAATTCGAGTCGGACAACGTTTCAAACCAGTGGGTAGCAAAAGTCGGAACTTCCTGTAGAACGTACGTATTCGCAGATATAGAAATTCAGTCGCGAAAAAATGATAACTTAAGTAACGACGCTTCCAACATAATCGCTGTTGACTTTACTATATTCTACAACGTCAGTCAGATGAACAGTAACATACTAAATGAAGACTTGGTTATCTGTGGAAATTACAAAGATCAGAAATTTACCTTTTCCATAAAATCACATTTATTCTTTACCTATATTACTAGTCCGTACGAAAAATTCGAAATAAGAAATATCGAATATGAAAACCTGTGCAGGGACAAAAAAACACTGAACATATATTCTTACCAAAATGGCGAGACGAATCTGTATAAAAAAATTGACATTGACATAAACAACAATTCCAGAGAAATTGAATTAAATATAGAATATGACCATTTAAAATATTATAAAATATTTTTTATAAAAGAATGTCATTACTGTAAGGGGGTTCTCACCTACACACACGACGGAAGTATCTACAGTTTGCACAAACCCATTGTGAACACAGAGAAATTCTGGGAACCAAAAATAGGTAAGAAAAATGATAACAACAGGGATCCTAAAAAATCTATAGATCTGCATAACTGCGCATATGAAACAATGCAAAATCACACACTTACGAGTTTACTCCTTTTTGATGGACCTCATGAAGAAATTAATTTTTACTGTTATAGAGGCACGAACTGTTTGCACAAAGAAAAATTCACTTTGCTATGGTATCACTACACTATATATGCTGAAATTACAGAAACAGAAAGAATCATGATATCGTATACAGAAATTAAAACAAATAGAAGCACTGCATCAGGGATATTATCGGGCATAAGAAACTCTGAACTTCACCTTACAATCTCAAAACATATTATAGATAAAATTAATCCAGGACCATATAAAATAATTTACTCCAGGAAAATTGGCGAATCCTTTAAGGAAAATTATATTGGCACACTTCATTACGTTGGTGCATCGCGACAACTTTTTCAAATTACCGCTCCAGACGAAACAGAAATTACGCTTGATGGTTATTTTAAGAATATTCTCCAAGAACAAATTACAGTAATCAAATATTCAACCTGTGATTTTTACACTTTTATACGGGATAATTACGGAAGGTTAGGCAACTTGAAAAATATATATGATAATATACTAGATGAAATTTCTAGTAATATTCAGGATTGTATTGTATCTAGTGAAAAGAAGTTGACATGCAAAAATATGAAACCGATAAATAAAAAATATTCCTTATGTTGGTGTTACGGAGATAGAAAAAATTACTGTAATCTTCTCGAAAATGTACAGTTCTTGATAACAGAAGTTGCTTCTTTGGACCATTTCATTAAGCCAATAGTTCAAATAAACAAGCCACCCAGTACCGTCTTTATGAATTTTAACACGGAGGGATATTTTTTCCTTGTAGAAGATGATTGTCTGGATATCAAACATTTTCATTTAAAATCACAGTTAAATAAAGAACAAGACATTTTGAATCTCTACAAAGAATTGGAATCCCCCAAAAAATATAATTTATGCGTATGCAAAGTAACAGAGAACGTTGCATGTGACAGTGAAAATCACTTTAAGCCTCTGGAATTGAAATTTGATCACACACTATACGATAAAGAAAAATTAAAACAAGATTTGCAAAATTTTAATACCAAATTCACGGCAGTAAAGGATTTTACTTTCAGCCCAGAGTTCAAGCAATTACTAGATCAAGGTGTAATACAGGCTATGGTTTTCCTTACAGACTTCACCGCATACAAAGAATACGTTTGTCTTTCAGGAATACCATGTGACGCATCTATAAAAATGCAAACTGTGTTCAATTCTGAAATGAAAAATTTTTTACATCTCAGGGAATTGAAAAAAATGGAACAAATACCTAAGGAGGATGGCACTGCCAAGAAAGAAGAAAATAAAGAAATAAAGGATGAAGAAAAAGAAGAAAAAAAAGAAGAAAAAAAAGAAGAAAAGAAAGAAGAAAAGAAAGAAGAAGTAAAAGAAGAAAAGAAAGAAGAAAAGAAAGAAAAGAAAAAAGAAGAAAAGAAAGAAAAGAAAAAAGAAGAAAAGAAAGAAAAGAAAAAAGAAGAAGAAAAAGGAGAAAAAAAGGAAGAAGAAAAAGGTGAAGAAAAAGAAGAAGAAAAAGAAGAAGAAAAAGAAGAAGAGAATCCTCTAATGTATTATTCTTCATATTTGAAAGCACACATTGACACCACAGAAACAACAATAGACACAATTTATTTCACATTAAATGACACAAAGGAGTGTAAAAATGAGTATAACCAAATTTATAAAAAAGCAAAAGGAAAAATTATTCGCATTCAAGAAATTGATTTAACATTACAGCAAATTTTAGATGTTTCCTTCGATTTGAACATAGATTTTGTACCTCCAGAAGTGAACAAACCGTATGAAATATGTGCATTTCTGAGGCCCACTGACAAGTATTACTATAACATTGGAAACGTTACCTTCCATGGACTTGTTAATGAAAGTAAAGTTGTCGAAATAGTTTCTGGTGTTCCATTCAATTTGGAATTGAAACAGATTAACTCAAAATATAATGTAAAAATTCGCTTTGTTTATGAACATTATGAAGATTCAGATGTATGCAAAAATAACCATGGGAACAGTGAAAACATTTTCCATTCCGACTCAGTTCAACAACTATTAACTCCTGATGGAAAGGAAGAAATAGGAGATCAAGTTACGATTCACATGTGGAAAGATCTCTTAACAATTTTAGATGCCGACAATTATAGCATCATGACTGCACATAGAAACGATGATGGATCCAACAATTTACAAGTGTGCTCCTGCTACGAACTAGTAGATGGACACTGTGATAATGATTATTACTATTTTGCAAATTCTATGAAAATTAAAGTGCATACAGCTCTCTTGACAGAACCAAATATGAATTCCATCATACATTTTATGAAACCCTTTACCCTGAAATTAAAAACATCCAAAGTGCTAAATGGATCAATTCGAATTTTCCCAATTGATATAATGGAAGACTTGAGTAAATTATGTCTAGAAATAAATGAGAGGGATTATTTTTTAACAGTTCCTGCAAAGGTAGAAGAATATGAGCAAACGTATAATGTAGTTATTAATTTTCCCGCTCAAGGAATTATCGCATGTTGGTGCTCAAAGGTAAAATGTGAACACGATGACTATTTAAACAAGGTTGCATTCTTTAAATTATCAAGTCCCAGCCCTTTAGAAGTTCACACTGATATGAATGGGTACTTTTCCTTTTCCTTCTTAAATGAGTGGATCCACGTAAATGACAGGATCTGGTTCGTTGCAGAAAACTTACCATGCACAGACGATAAAAGTGCAAACTTATATAATGACATCATATACATAAATAATAAGAAATACCACCTTCACTGGGAGCAGAGTATAGAGATCTATGGAAAACCAAGAAAAATCGTGAAAGAAATAAATGATAATTTCACATGGATTTCTAAAATTTACAAAATAACCAATATTCTAGAAAAGTACATAAAAATATGCTATTGCTTTTATTATTATAACGAAAATTGCAAAGACCAGAAAAATTACACACATATCGGCTTTGTTCATAATCATACCTTAAGGAAAGAACTTACTGATGAAAATGAACAGATTGATCAGACAATAAATATGTATGTACTGAATGGAAATTCCATCAAATTCGTCCCCATGAATTCCTACAATGATAGTAATAGAGATATTTGCAATACTGGGAGAAACCAAAGTAACAGCATAATCCCTATTTTTAAAAATACCGCTCTCAACTACATTAATTTCAAACTGAGAATATTAAACATTTTTAAAAAGCACTACAAAAATGAAATAAACTTCGTTGTATGCTACAGTTCCTACTACTACGGGTATAAGAACACCTACCTCTTAAGAAAAGTAGAATATAGTGAACTGTCCCGTGCGCCAAATCCTACCACTCATAATTACATGCTTGAACAAGGAGGAATTACATCTGAGTCCAGCCAGAATTTGAGACCAAGAAGAGCAAATAGGGAAAAAATAGAGAACCTACTCAAATCATACTCGAAAAGAAAACCGAGGAAAACGTTTTTTTACAACTACTTTATGGAAGAAGCACTCTTCAGCCAAAGGGATGCCTTACCCACAGGATTTAGTAGTGATATCATGGGTTATAAGACAGACGAGGAAAATGGCCCGGACGATGAGGATGATGAAAATGATAAAGAAAATGATGATGAAATAAACAGGCTTATGGACGAAGAGATGAAGAAGAAAAAAGAGGAGATGGATAAAGAGGCAAAGAAAAAAGCGAAGAAGAAAAAAGAGGAGATGGATAAGGCGGAGAAGGGTGGTGAGGCTAAGGATGACAAACATAAAGGTGTAAGGGATATGGATGACAAGCAGAACAATAACTACAAGCATAATGAAGAAGGCGATAAGTTTATAGGCTACGGAGAGGACAAGTATATGCAAGGGGAAGACGACCAAAATGACGACGACGGTTCACAAGGGGCAAAGCACATTTTTCTCTATATAACTAAAGCGATAAGGAAAAAAATGAAAATTTCTTTATCCAAGTTTTATGAAGGCATAAAGTTGGACGATAAAGAAATTATGTACTACAAACGAAAAGGCGGGGCAACAGTTAACTACATTCTAGATAGCATAGTTTTAAGAAATAATTTATCAATCGTTGCATGTTGCTATGAAGGAGATTATGTGGAATCAATACCTATCACGGAAGGAAATTATTATGTCAGAAAATACCCTACGGTGTATTTACTATATAAGGCATTAAAAATATATTTTGGTAAAGTAGATGAAAACATCACAGGAAATAATACACTCCTACAACATCTGCCTAATACGTATGATGGATATCACCAGTACAATTATTTAAGGATAGAAAATTTGAACGAAAGGGGATTCTATAAAAATCAAACCCTAGCACAGTTAAAAGACACCGAATTTGAGTTAAAAATACATGGACAAAATATCCCCCCTCATGAATACACACTATATATTGTCGAATTTGATAACAATTGTTACAGACTAAATAAAAATGGCTACCACGTAGAAAATAATAAATATACTATACAAAGTAATTATATCATTTTTAAAAATGTCATTGTTAGGAAACGGAATACTTACAAATTGTGCATTCTGGATAAGACACAAGACACGTACAACGATGTAGGTATTTTAAACATTAACAATTATTATGTAAAACTTGAATCATTCTTTGATGAAAATTTCATATCTTCTAATCTTAAAAAAATGAATATTATACTAAACGTATGTGTGAATAATAAATCTTATGATGCCTATGTTATAAAAAGAAAGGGCAGTTTTAAAATCCCCCTTGATATGCAAAAATTAGCATTTTCCGGAAAAGGTCAACCGCTGGATGAATTTTTCACAGGGATACAAAACCATCAGTTAATATCTTGTAAGAGCAAAGAACACGGAACTATCATTTTGACAAAGACACATCTATTCTTCTACGCACTTGTTACAAAACTTTCCTTCTCAACGGATCACAATTTGCCATTCCCAGTTGATGTAGATTTTGATGAACGTTATATCTATGTAACCGACTTAAATCTGAGAAGAATTGCGCGCTTTCAAATTTTCTCTCAAGGGAATGCTATTAATATTATCAACAAAGGTAAACGGAAAAGAAGTATTCAAGACAAAGATTTAAGAACCTACAAAAGAAACACCCCCATCATTGAACAAGGAAGGACTGATAAAAAGATCAATGTTTATTACCCAAAGGAGGGTCGAAATTTCTACAACACAGATTTGGTTCGTGATGCCATCCATGGTGATATTTACAGTGATGATGCGAAAATTTTCAAAACTACATTACTAACGAATAAAGAGGCACCTAAAAGTGATGCTACGGTGCTAACAAAAAGGGGTATACGGAGCGGAGATTCCTATGCCGAGAAGGATCATCAAAATTTATTACATTTTCCTACGTTAGGGAGGGATATGAGGAGTGAAAAAGAAAAAATCTCTCGCCTCCGAAGGGCAGAAGAAAGTGTTTTCCACAGTGAACAACGTACGAAGCAGATAAAATTAGATGACAATCCCATTGTCGATGCTTCGAAAAAAAAAAACCTACTGGTAGAAAATAAGGATGAAAATACGTTCGTCAAAAATGTGAAAGATTTGTACAGCTATCTGCTATCTATGGGAAGCAAAAACGGATTGACCAACTACTTCTATGGATTACTTGGCCCAGAAAAATTTTCAAAGAAGAAAAACTTCATGTCCAGCTTTCTCGATTTTTTCAAAAGTGAGAAGAAAACAAATCGTTCTAGCGGAAATGAAAACGAAATTCACCGTCAGATAGTACCTTCCAGCATGTCTGCAAGAGCAAAGAAAAATGTCATCCGACGAGTTAGACGCAGTACCGTTGGCAGAAAAAAAAGAGATGCTACTAAATCTGTGAACCATTCAGTTTACGACGAAGCGATCGAAAGGAATATTAAAAATCTAATAACTGTGGTGCAAAGTAACAATTATTTAACAAACAAAATGGACCACCTGGATCTGAAAGGATATCAAAATCCGTTATTCATTAGCATACAAGATGATAAACTCTTCATATTGGATTCTACAGAAAATAATTTTTTCAGCTACAATTTGAAAAGTAAAGAAATCATACAATTAGAACAGTATAGCGCTACAGAGCATAAGTTCTCTTTAAAGAACCCATTACATTTTTCCATATATCAAGGAGAGAAAACTGAACACACCCTACATAGAACCAATGTGGCATTCGTAACACAAATACGAAGTAACGAAATTAAAATTATCGATTTGAGCAAAAGTAAATATAGAATAGTCAAAGCGATAAGGTTGGAGAAAGGATACAGACATAATGGAGTCAGTAAGGTCATAGCAATAGATCAGAACTTACTAATAATTACATCTCATATAAATGCAGAAAATATTATTTATCATTATCATTTCAATTCATTTGACCAATACTTTAGAATTTCCTTTGAATACACTTTTGCAAAAAATTATAACTCAAATGATTATTTAAATGTTGCACCAGAAATAGATATATACAGCGATTCACTCATCTTCTTCTGCTTTCTAAACTCTAACGATCAATGCACAAATGTGGACCCATTGACAAAATTAGAAATATCAAGTGAAACAGGAATAATAACTGGGAAATTAAAACACTTTGGATATTTCCAATTAAAAATTTTTGCTAAAACGCATTTTCAACACCAAGTGAAGTTATATAAAGATTTATATTCCTACTGTGACGTAGGGAAACAGTTTAACTACAAAAATCAAACTTGTGAAAGTTGTCCTATTGGAACCTTTTGGGATAGCGTAGAATTAAAATGTGAGAGCTGCAAGAAGCATTTTAAAAACACCTCTACCCGAAAAAGTGGCTCGAAGTTAATAACAGATTGTCTTTGTTCAGCTGGATATGAATATTCAGAAAAAACTGCGAGCTGTGAACAGTGTAAGCCTGGTTATTATAAAAAATCCGCTGGAAATTTTATATGTATCAAGGGATGCCCCATTAACAGAAGGAGTACTATCTACGGAGCTACGAGTTACAACGAAATGAATTGCAAATGTATTCAAGGCTATTACGAACATAATGGAAAATGTGTTTTATGTCTAAAAAATTACTACTGCCCTGGAAACAATCAACTCATCCCATGTCACAAGAATAAAATGTCCCCAGAAGGAGTTACATCTGCAGATGACTGTGTATGTAAGGAAAATTTTATCTACAATGAGAATAATCAATCGTGTACATACTGCACTTCTGTTGGTAAAGTAAAAGACCAAGTTATCTACTGCTCCCTGTGTGATCCGAAATATTTAGATACGAATATTTTTGCAATACCAAATAATCACAACTACGGTTTGGTGAACAATATTTACAATTATGATGAGGACCTGCTCCTACAAGATAAAATATTGCAGTATTCCTATTTTAATAAGAATGGCCCTAAGGTTGGTCGCGCAATTGACCGCGCAGATGACTGCGCAAATGACCGCGCAAATGGCTGCGCAATTGACCGCACCAACTTTGGAACTCTTAACATTAACAGAGAACTCGTTCTAGGTAACAATGAGGACGAGCCGGAAAGGGAAACGCTTGCAATAGAAGTAGACATGCCCAAACCGAGCAAGTGCGTATTTTGCGAAAGTGGGTACTTTATGGATCCCAAAAAGGAAAGGTGTATACCCTGTAGTAACAAATATTGTGAAGGGTTTGCCAAATATCAGAAAGGCTGCCCCATCAACTCCATTGTGAGCGGGACAATGGCCTCTTCCATTTTTGATTGCAAATGCAAAATAGGATATGGTTCCATAAATGAAAGAAGAAGCGCATTTAACAAGAAACTCAGTTGTAAATTATGCCCTAAAAATTTCTTTAATCATAAGTTGTCAGAGCAATACTGTCTTCCCTGTCCACAGAACACCTACACACTAGCAGAAGGATCCACGTCCATCCTGAACTGCCTCCCAGAGGATGGCTACTTCCTTCTCATGTTCAAGGGCATAACCATAGAATACATGAGGTATAAATTCGACATTAACTCTGAAAACAGAATTTATAGTTATTTCCACGATAGTGTGAAAAGCTTCGACCAAGATGTGTATGATTTATTTTGGGAACAAAATTTTCAACAAATTTTCAACGATGTGGACAACAACCCAGAAAGGAAGGGACACCAAAATAACCAAGCACCGCTTCCTCCAGATGAAAAAAACAACGCACAAAATAACATGTACAAACTGAAACACTTGAAAAAACTGGGGTTTCTGAAAAGAACATCCCTGTTTTACATATATACCGTACTGCTGAAAAACATTGAAGAAAATTACGTGTGGGAATCTGATAAAATGCTGAAGGTTACGTGTCATGTGAATCTACACCTGAAAAGCAGCCCCAACTTTACTGTGTCGTATAAACCCAATTTAAAATCCTGCGTAGACAGCTGCAAAATGAATATCTACTGCACAGGGGTAGAATTCTCAAGGAAAAAGGTAGAATACACACAAATATTTTTAAAAAACAATCAGAAAATAATTCTTGGATATTTTAAATGTAAGCAATATTCTTTCGAAAGTATATATGATTATACTTCCTCCGATGTCGACAATTTTTGGGATGAAAATATCGAAAATGCGGTTGTGTCAAAAACTCCTTTAGCTTATACAGACTTTATATTAAGAAATAAAAACAACATCATTTTTACATGTTCTATCGATAGAGATAAAAAATTTTTACTGTATAAGAAATATCAAGTGGCTGGATGCTTTATGGGGAAATTCTGTCCAGGCAATTACACCCCTTACTTGATATCTTGTCCAGATAACTCAAAAACAGTAGTTACCCTAGCCAAGCATGTGGATAAATGCCTATGCATAGAAGGGTACTCCTATGTCGGAATTGCGACGCTTAGATGTGCAGTATGCGATAGAGGGACCTTTAAAAATAACGTAGGAAATATTAAGTGCGAAAATTGCCCTCTAACCTTTTCAACAGTAAATATAGGATCCACCAGTATTAATCATTGTTCCTGTACTCCAGGAAATTATTTCACCTTTGATACGTTGCAAAATTTTATCAATTCGGAAAAAATTAACTACAAAAATATTATTGATCAATATTTTATTGTCCCAAAAAAGAAACAAACTGATGTATATTACACGACGGAAATTGTGAAAATCAGCTTGAATAATCTAAACAGAATAGAAGTTAATGAAGGAACCAATCAAACCTTAAAGCGTGAGATAGCTGTATGTAAGCCATGCTCTCTCGATAATCATTACTGCGAAGGAGGAATCGAATCCGATATCACATTCAACAATAGACATTTCCAAGGACAATTTCATACACTGCCAAAAAAATGCCCCAATGATTTAGTCATTCCTAAAGGAATAATGCAGAGAAGCTCAATAAAAAACTGCATATGTATTCATGGAAAATTTTTAAGAACATCAAAAGATAAACAAGTAGAATGTATCCCATGCCCTCCAAACACATTCAAGGAAAGCGAATATGATAACAGCTGCTCTGGTGTCTGTCCACACTTCTCCACAACGTTTGTAGGTTCCTCATACGAAAACCAATGTTTCTGTAAAAACAATTATTACTTGGTTACCACAGAAGATAAAAATGGCTGGGTATACACTACTAGCACCCCCAAAAGTGGCAAAGGCACCAAAAGTTGCAAACCGTGCCCCACAGGAGCCCTATGTAACAGAGGCTTCAATATTAACCTCTTTATTCATCTGTTGAAAAACAGGGAATATAATAATATAAACATTTTAGACCATGAAAATCCATATCCACTATACGGAAATTATGCAGTCTATAAGGAAAAACACCCAATCAGTGATTGGGACCCTCTACAGGATAATGATGAGTTAAAATATTCGTACCCTTATTACAACTTACTTTTGTTTATTTCAAAAAATGTGGAGAGCAGGAATTATTTCTTCTTCAAGAAGAGCCCAAAACTGTATCTAAATATGGACTTCATAGAAGCCTTAAAAAAAAAGAAGGAGAATAAGAATGAAACAAGCCCTGTTAGAACGGGAGAAGCTCCTAATTTTCTATTGCACCGGAAAAATGGAACCTCCTCTTTGAACTACAACCAGAACAATGGAAAAGCTGTAAAAATTTCAAACGATGTGATCTCAAACAATCATATGAATGCCATTTCTACCTACTTCAAGGAAATTGTGCCGACTATCCTACTAGTTAAACCAGAACCCAAACCAATTTCCCCCCTTCAACAAAGTAACGAAATGAAATATTCCTTCGAAGAAATGTTCAATAAATATGTAGAAGAAGCAAACGAATTGAGAATAAAAAATAACAAATTTGAAAGATTGCCAGACATTCATGCTTGTACAATACCTGATAGATGTCTAGGAACAATATCCAACATGTGCCAGGAAGGATCCACAGGATATCAATGCAATAATTGCCAAAAGGGCTACGACATGAGTTACTTCAAGTCCAAGTGCCACAGATGTAAAAATTTTTTCAACGAAATATTACTTATCATATTATTAAAAATGATTTATTATGTAATTATTATTCTTATCGTTTCACTCAACTATAATAGTTGTTTCAACAAATTGTACATAAGTGGTATTCTCATGAAAATTTGGTTTAATGGCTCCTTTACCCTTGTGGCATATGGATTCTTTTCACCCACAGCCAATTTATTTATTACCAAATATTGGCACATATACAAAAGCGTGTTTCTCTTCCATTTGAAAATGTTCTCCTATTACTTGAGGGTTGGCTGCTTTTTCAACTTGTATAATACAAGTGTGCACTACAACGAAATCTGGTACATCCAGAAGTACGTCAATATCTTTACGCCCCTCTTCGATGCCCTTTCTATAACGCTCATCATGTTTTTTATCCTTCACCTGTACAAATTCATCTGCAAAAAGAAGATACAAAATTTTGAGTACATTTTGTCCACAATTCCTCAGCTGAAGGTGAAATACCATTTGGACTTCCTAACGAATAACCCAGACGGAAAAGAATTTCCGAAAAAGGGGAAGAAGTCTAAAATTTATGTGTGTAATAAAAAGAAGGAAGACGATCAAGATTCCTGTAACAATTCCTCATTATCTCAAGACTTGGAAAAAAATGGAATAAGTGATAAGGAAAACGTGCTGAAACCAAATGACCAATTCACCCCGATTGGTAGAAACGCTCCATATGTTCCTAATCTGACGAACAGAAAAAATGTCCAAGTGTTTTGTGAAGACAATATCCTCCAAAATGCATATGGAGACAATCAGAATGACGAAGAAACAAAGTACGAATTGAAATATTTAAAAAATGACGACAAAATGTACGACATTTTTCTAAACGAAACGGTTGAGTATATTTATAATAAAAAGATTTTTGGACCCTGGCGATTTATGCATAAAAGAAACGAAAAGTTAACAAGGAGACTCCTCACATTTTTACACGACACTTTCCCCTGTTACATTCTCCTGATGGTGTTATCATCACCCTACATACTTATGGAAGGGATTCAACTGGCATTCTGCAAACCGATAAGATACAAGACCCAAGAATCAGAACTATACTTATCCTATTTGACCACGCAAAAGTGCACCCTCTCTGATAATTCCTTCTTTACAGGAATTTTGGTATTTATCCTGGCCTTATTTGTCTATGTTGGCATTTTCACGCTATTGATAATTATATATTGGAAGCGCAATAAGTATAAATTTTTTGATATTCTACTGTCTAATTTATTAGCAGGGTATAAAGGAGGCATGGAAATCTTCGAATTTATATTTATACTGAAAAATATCATTTTGGCATTAATAGTAACATTCAGTATACACTACGATTTTTATTATGTCATCCTAATCACAGTAATATTAACACCGTTCTCCATTCTGGAGATTTATTCCACCCCATTTGATGGAAGATCCTTCAACATTCTCAACATATCTTTGCGCATTGGCAATGTCTTAAACATTTTCGTTGCCTTAACAATTTGGGGAAGCTTCTACTGGAATTATGACAACTTTTTCTTTATCCCAATTTTTATTATCCTCTTTTACCACCTCTACATGCTCCACAAGGTCATCCGAGAAATTATGCTCTCCAGACATACCATCCATACGGAAAATTTTATAAATATAAAAACAGACATGTATGGAGAAAATAACATTAAGGATAATAACTATAAACTGTACTACAGACTTATGAATAAAGTGAAATTTTTCTTAAATAAAAATCAAAAGAGAAATATATCTAAAGAGAATGCAAATTATGATGGTCCAAGTAAAACCAACAGAATGTCTAAGGAAAATATAAAATTTGAACCCATAGAGAATATCATAAAAAGGTATAACATCAATTTGAAGGAAGATATATCCAAAGCACATAGTGTAAATAATAATGAGCAAGTGAAAATGAAGAAAAAGGAAACCTTCTGCATCAAGAAAAATCGCCTACCCGTAAATATTCACAACGTTGCGCTCATATGGTATGATGAACAAAATGAAGATCTGCTATTTCAAATGCCTTTTGAAAACAAATTTTGCCTAGACTTAAATGGGGATAATGCTAAAAATAACAAGAACAAATTCATTTCCTTCTTTCCAAAATATGCAAGAGATAAACGAAGGAAAAAAAATATTAAATATTTTGTATCAGCCATAATGGAAATTATCGACAAGTTCTTGTGCGCATCTAAGATAGGTTCGATTTACGAAAATTGGTTCGACTTTTCCATGAGGTTTGCTTTTGTCTACATATCATGGATTAAAAAAATTAATAAAACTAATGTTGTCCTTCCACACAACATGGATCAGTTAAAAATGAATATAGACCAATACGTCTTCTTTCCTCTATTTTATAAATGCGAATTAATCAATCAGGAAAGAAGAAAAGTCACAGTTTCTCCGAATATCCACGGAGAACAATCTGTAAACAGTGCGCCCATCGAAGCGCTGGAAAAGAAACACAGCTTTGAGAACACAGAAATAAAAATTAGTCGCAGCTATGGATCGTATAACCATATGGGAAGCCTAAAAAATAGAAAACACGGACAGGACAGAAATAACCAAGCCATGAATGAGAACTATTCGGATGATGCGCCATCTGATAAAGATACATCCTCAAAGGGAAAAAATGAAACCAGGAAAAGCAGTGAGGAGCAAGCAAAAATGGGCGTTCTAAGTTATCTTAAAAAAAAAGAGAGAAAAAAAAAAAAGGCTCAAGAAAAATTAAAAAAAAAATCGATCAAAATGGATAACCCGGACATATCCAAGCACATGAACCAAAAGGACCATTCGTCGTACAAATTTGAAAACATTTTCAACCACTCCATCGATATTTTTTCTTCAGAAATGTTTAATGAAAGCTCATTCGACATGCTCATCTCCCTATTCGAATTGTACATAGCTATGAAAACCTTAAAATCACTGGATATGCAAAGTTTTACAAAATTGTATCAACTTTATAACAAAAAATTCATACGATTTGAAAAAAGTCTTGTCTTCTATATAAATAAACTGAAGGATGAAATAAAACTAGAAACAGAAGAAATCGATAATGAAACTAAGACAGGCGATACTGCAGAAAAAATGAGAGTGAAAAATTATTACTTCTATAAGGAAGAATTAAATAAAAGAAAAAAACTTGAGCGAGAATTAATGTCCAAAATTGAATGCCTACAAGACTGTATAGACGTAAACGAAAAATCACAGTCGTTAAGAAATATATTGAAGAATTCTCGGAATACAATACCATCCGATGGAAAGGTGGATGAAGATATTCATTACATCTTCTCCGTTTTACAAAATGAAGGCACTTACAAATTGGATCATTCGAAGACGAAGAAAGTAAATGATTGAATCTGTTACTTTTCTTCTCATAAAACAAGCACATGTTCTCGTCCACTGGATGAAAAAAAAAATATATATTTTTTTTTTTGTTCTTTTTTGTTTAATCGTAAAACATTTCCATTGTACACTCTATTGTGCATGTTCGCACATCAGTATTTTGCCGCCCATGTGGGCTTTCCCCATTATTTTTCTCAATAATTTCCCCTATAACGATGGCTTCTTCTCTTAAATTTGCATATATATATATGTACACATTTATGAATCTTTAAAAGTGCACAATAGAAACCGCTGAGCACAATCAACATTTAAATAAATGCTCCACTCATTTTGGAAAAATCCCGCAAATGGAATGTGTAACGTGGAGCATAAAATACAAAACAAATGATAACTGAACGGGGGAAAAAAAAGGGAAACTTTTTTTTTTTAATTTATATGTACATCTTCAAAGACAAATGAGCATCCCTTCATGGTAAATATAGACCAATTTTACGTTCCATTTTCAGCACATCGAATGAAACCGCTTTTGAAAAACTGCTACAGTGGTAGCACACTGCTCTACAAGTATGTCCTACATCAAATGACTTGAATTTCGGGTTTCTTCTTCGGCGCGATTGCCCTTGAAAGGTGCTTATATTCCTCGGGGATTTCCGAGTCTGACTCAAAAAAAATATATGACAAGGTAATTTTCTCCAAATTTTTTAATCTAGAATCATTTAAAATGTCTGGATCGATAAAAAACAAAACTGGCAAATCAATTTCTTCATTTGCATTTAGCATCTGTTCTTCAAAGCAAAAGCACTGAATTTTATTGAAGTATAAACCTGCCTCGTCAGGGAGCACATGGTACAGAGCTATTCCTATAATTGGTTTGTCAAGCAAATTCTTTGCCTTATAAAATGCTAACACCGTTTCCCCAGGTTTTACAATTATTTTTTTCTGTTCTGGTTCGAACACCCATGGCATATTAGACTGACTGGTAAAGTTTACTTCAATTAATCTGTTCTTATTATTTGCCTTTTTTTTCTCCAACATTTTTCTGATGTCAATTTGATTTTGTATGGTTCCACCGTATCCAGTTGATTGGCAAAACAACTGGTACAATGGGACAAAGGCAAAGGATAACCCAAGCATGCAGGCGGATAGGGACAGATATAAGTATGGCGTTTCCAATTTTTCTTTTTTTTCTAACACCAGGAAATTGTTCTTCGCCTTGTTTGTTCTGTTCATGCGCAGCCTGCTCAAAATCCTTTTTATAGCGCTCATTTTGTTCTTCTTCAGCTTTGGGTATGTCACATGGATGGGCTACTGCAACTTACACATATAGGTATTTATACACTTACAAAAAGGGTGTATATGTATATGTATTACATTTTTGCAAATTTCTGAAATCCTTCTTTCCCCCCCCTTCTTTTGGGTAAAAAAAATGGCACTTATATGTTGTTATGTGCTACTATATACAACGTGTGCTAATCAGCCCAGTCACTCATTCTCCAACGCTGATCAACGCACAAAAAAAAAAAAAAAAAAAAAAAAAGAAGAAAGAAAAAAAAGAAAAAACGCATCATTTTGTGCTTATGTTGCCTGCTTCTATCATTATGCTAAAGTAGGTGTTTGATTTGGGGGCCATTTTAGCCACTCTGGCAAAAAGTACAATCAGCTTGTCATACTGGAATTTCTAATAAGGGAGTAAAAATATAAAACACCATTATATATATTTAGAACCTCCAAAGGTAGGAAAATGTTTCTACAGGGAAGTGAGAAAAAATAATAAAATCTACACATATATTATTAAAGGGTTATTTCAATTTTTTTTTTTTTTTTTTTTTTTTTTTTTTTTTTTTTTGTTTGGGGGGGGGTCCCATTTTTTATGATATATTTCTTTTTTTTTTGGAAAAGTCCTTCTCGGTAATAAAAACGAACCGCACATTTGAGAAATTGTAAACAGAGTTGATAACGACATATGTATAGATAATACCATTTCAAGTTTAAAATTGTTAAGAAAAGCAGTATCACATTTTGATAAAAAATTGGGCACAGGAAATGGGGGTTCCCTTAAGTGCTCATGAAAAAACGAAAAAATTGGGTAAGCAAATGCGCAAACATACCCCTTTCCAAAATTGTGAACCAAAAAATGTATTCAATCTGTGGAAAGGTGCCAACCGGTAGATAAGGAAAAATAAGATGTAATTCGACAGAAGATCCAAAGGAATTGCTTTGGTCAAAGTCCATGAAAGTTTTTACAAATAGTAACACAAAATTTTAATAATTTGTGCAAACGTTTTGATGATTACATAAAGGTTATAAATAGGTAGATTAACATCAATATGTGGCACCCAAATCACCCATGTCTAAGTCTCATTGTTGAGAGCTTTACCAACGGTAGATATATCCCCCTTTTTTGCACACTCGCAGCTAGGCAAAAATGCAAATGCAGCCCCAACCCCTTCAGGCTTCCATCCCCGCGAGTTTCACACAATGCCTATTGGAAAAATATGATGGGCATTCAGTGATCAGCCATAAGGGATCAATAATAGATGCGTGTCTCACAAAAATTCTGGATTCATTATTAGAATAAGCATCGGTGTACACGATAAACTTCCTCTTTTGTTGTTCCGATTCGTTCAAGATAGATAGCTGATCGAGGTATAATAACTCATTGTCACCTCTCCCATTTAAAAGCTTATACGAATTATCACCTACCACTTTCGAAACGTTATAAAAGAATGAACATATTTTTGCCTTCAGTATTAATTCCACATTATTTGACTTCTCCAGTTCTATGTCGAAATTATGCAATATTTTCTTTAATCTATAAAAAAATTTGGTGGCCCTTTTAATCGATTTATAGGCTAAAAAATTATCATAGCAAAAACTTTTTCTATCCTTTGCTTTCTCAAAATTTTGAAATATATTATAGTAACTCAAAAGGTCGCTTTCTTCAGCCATCAAAGGTAATCGCATAGCTTTCACTCTATCTACATTTTTATGGTTAAATAAAAAGATGGGTTCGTTAATTAACATGCTTACAATAACTACTACTTCGTATACACATCTGTACTTTATACTGTTCAGCAAAAAAACGCTATACTTAAATTTTAGCGGCAGATGACAAATCAATAGGCTTAACTTCTTATCCGTTACATTTCCATCCATGTCCATAAGTTTTAAAATGTACAACATCTCGAAACATCTCTTCAAAGCTATCACCATTGGAGCAGTGACAAAATCGAATGAGCAGATATTCTTCATTCCTAACGTTTTTAAAAAAAATATATTGTAAAAAATGTCCCTCTTTAATATTTCTGGTATGCAACTTTCCTTCAATAGATTCATATAATCATCCTCGGTTATCAATCGATAGCAAATGGTGTCACTGCAAACGAGTCGCCGCTCTTCACATTTGTTCCTACTGCACATTATGGTGTACTTGTTTGTCACGTTCAAGTCGTAATCATATATTTCATCCTTCACAAAGCATGGATCTATGATATATTTCACATTTTGTATCTTTTTGTAAAAAAATTCTGCATCTTTTAGGATTATAATTTTGTCCCGTAACTCTGCCCAGTCGGGGTCATCTTCAGCCATGTCATTCACAATTTCGATGTTACTATTTTCGATACCTCCATTTTCCAATCCCCTCTTCACCACATCTATTTCTTGTTCGTTATTTAAAAAGATAAGAACATTTTCTCTGCTCCTTTTTCTACTTCTAAATAGTTTACTAGCTAAAACGATACAAGTGCGTAAATAATTTGCACATCTGTTTTTCAAATAGTAAATATCGCCGCTGATCGGTTCGCCCGTTTTGCTTCCTCTCCTTTCACCCGAATTGCTCTCATTAGAAATGTGAAAAACGAACAAGTTAATTTCTTTGTTCACTTTTCCTATTCCTTCTGCGAACTTTTTCCACTCTTCCAACTTTTTACTAATTTGGTCTTTTCCATTATGAGGTAGATTTCTGCAGGATGGGTTGATAAAATCTGCGTCTTCCTTCTGGTTATACATCAAGCAATGTTTCGCCGAATGTTCGAATAGCGAATTTCGTACATTTCTTCCTTTTTCTTCATCCGAGTGGGATAAATCCAAATTTTCACTACCACCTCCGGGTAAGCAATTTTCTTTATTCCCTTCATCACTGGAAAGCGTATTGCTCCTACTCCTCATGTAATACTCCTTCCTACGTATTATATCCTTCATTTTTTTATTTTTTATGGAGAAATGCTTCTTCCCTCCTATATTACTTGTTCCATAATTTCTGCGTTCGTGTCTATTCTTATAAATGTGGTACTCTGGAAAGGAATCTTCCTTCTCTTTCAAAGATTTATCCACGCTTCTTTCATTCTGCGTGGGTAAACCTTTCGACTCTCTTCTATGTATCACCCCCTTTGCAGAGGCATATTCGTCCGTACCCTTTCCATCCTCTTTTATGCCTTCTCCTTTGTCAATTTTTCCTACGAAGTGCGTTTCCCTCATTGCAATGCTAATTTGTTTTCCTCTGTGAGAGTGACCAAGCGACTTCTCACCACGCACTTCCACTCTTCCGTCATCCTCATTTTCCTGCTGTTCAATTCCCACTTCCCATTTTTTCGAATTGCTCACATCCCCTTTATGACTAACTATGTTGTCTTCTTCCTCCTCACCCACGGAGGAGGCCTCTACATGTGCGCAATTAGGTACACCCTGATAGGAACTAAAAAAGGTAAGTACGCTTCCAATCATACAGTTTGAAAATATAAAAATGACTAAATCATTTCGCTTCAAAAGTATCTTCTTTAGTAATGACAGTATCAAGTCGGTCTTCACTAATCTCCTATGAACATTTGTTAAAATTATAACATTAAATTCAATTAAAAGGGGATCGAGTAATATTTTCTGAAGCAGTGTTGCCTCGTCCAGGAGTGCAATTCTGTCATTTTGCTGAACACTCTCGTTTTCATCATCATGATCACTTAACAGTGGAGTGAAAAAATCCTTCAAATCGTAATCAATTAGGTTATAGCAGTGAGAAAAAATTCTGTCCGGAAAAGAAATGCACAATCTGCTATTCTCATTTAAGGTGTGAAATTTCTTTTCATACAGAATTATGGCTAGTTTAATAAATTCCTCAAATTCCAAAATGCCAATTATAAAAAATACGTTATAAATTTTTAACAAATTTGTTATGTCCCTTTTGAATTTTTCAAAAAACAGCTTCTTCTCATCCCTCTGGAATATTGCATAATTTTTCATATTTGCAAAAGTATCCTTAATAAAGCTCGCAATTTTATGTAGATCGTATATTTCCGTGTTTCTCAGTGTAGCTTCATTCCTATATACTTACAACAAAATAAAAAAAAATTAATTTTTCTTCCATCATTTTGTGTAATAATACCTGTACTTTTTTTTTTTTTTTTTTCATTCTCTTCATTTTGACCTCAACTATGGAGGGAATTCATGGAGGAGTTAATTCGGTTGCCTGGGAATTTAACAAGTACTCATCCCCTAAGTGCTTACCAGTTAATGATACGATGAGTTTTCTTTCTATTTTTCCTTTTTGCGCCAACTGCGCATGTGTGAACCTCTTCGCGCTCTAAACGACTTAAAGCTAAACTGCGCCCATTTTGTAGGATTAAGAAAAAGTTAACAAAATATAAGTTGATAAATTTTGAAAAATCTAAAATTACAAACAAATCATAGGTTTTTTTAAAAAAAAAAAAAGGAATGCACATAGTGTCATAAGAAAGGTAAATACATTAACAACATCCTGCTGGCCATTTATTTTTTTTCACAAAAAATTCTAAAATTAAAAAAAAAAAAAAAAAATGGCTCTGTTAAAGCGGACAAAAATTAGCAGTTTATGGGACTCACCCTTATTGGGGGCATATTCTGCCATTTTTAAAAGCTTTTATTTTGCTAGGGTGCAAGAAAAGTACTGAAAAATAGGGAACTCTCTCCTGCACATATTCTAAGGTGAAAAAAACAAACAAACAAACAAACAGACGCAACGGGAAAAGACCAACATTAACAATAGCGCCCCCCAAAAAAGAAAGAAAGAAAAAAAAGTCAGTTTCCACTGCACTAATGCATTCATACCTCACATCCCAGGGTGTGTTCTTCTATCTCCCCCTCTTCATGCATCATTTTAACTTAACTGGAAAATATACTGCAACTGCTTCCTCATGAGTGATGCTAAGATGTTACGATCGGCTAAAATGTCCTTCCTCTTACTAG
Source organism: Plasmodium knowlesi strain H (assembly GCF_000006355.2). NCBI lineage: Eukaryota > Apicomplexa > Aconoidasida > Haemosporida > Plasmodiidae > Plasmodium > Plasmodium knowlesi. The sequence goes on along the minus strand of NC_011913.2, from coordinate 2,033,609 downwards.
CTAAAATTTGTTGATACACCTTTTCAAATATCATGTTCGATTCGTTTATGATGGCATTCTGTTCCTCCACAAGGTTTACTTTAAAAAACAAGTCGACCTTCTCTATGGGTATTACCATGGTATTTATTCTGTGCTTTTTAAGTAAATATAGTTTTTGCGCGAGAATGTCCACATCGTTCTCGCGACAGTTGTGAGAACGACTACTAAGCTCGTTGTCCTTATCAACACCATCGGCATTATTTACACTCTCCCCATTACAGCGCTGCGTTCTGTGCAAATTGAATGTTCCCTCAGAAAGGTTCTTTTCTTCAGTGAGTGAAATGTCCACAGCGCCTTTATTAACATTATGTACTTCTGACGTTTTACAAATTTTCGAAGCATGAATAATTTTCTTCAAGCTTTTTGATGCCTTCTCACCTCTTGTAAAAATGATGCAGAACTTTAAAGCCGGATAAAATACATTCAACACAAGCAAATCATCAATTTCGTGATTTTTAAAAAAAACATTGGGGATATTATTAACCTTAATCTTGGTTATCTTTAATTTGTGCAATGTTTCGCAAAAGTTAATTAAGTCATAACTATAGGCATGTTTTTTTTGCTGCAAAAGGAAAACTTGCTTCAAATGTTTTAGCACATCAGCGGGGTGCTCGGAATCTCCACTGTCCTCCAAACAAATGTCTGTTTCTTTCCGCATCGTCATTATCAGATCACCTTCCCCTTCACCCCTTCCAACAGGATCCCTTATGATGTTGTTCACCGCATCACTGGGTATATCGATCAGTAACCCACTCTGTGCATCATTCCTTTTTACGTTCGTTTGTATTGTATGCTCCTCCAGGGTGTCACCAACATGCCTCCAAGGAACTCCATTCTTCTGATTCCCTTTGAAGGGTTTCACATTGGGGAGGTTTCCATTTAAGTCTACCCCAACTCCGTGCCGCTGTTCTGAACTGTTTTTTCTGTTTTTTCGAAAAAGGTTTTTCCCTCTTCTTATGATTTTCAAAAATAGCAAAGGGTAGTACACTTCCAAGAATATAACACAGGAATAGAAAAGAACTTGTGTTTTCATATTTTTTAAAATTTTATCAATATCGTCCAAGCACATGTCAAAAAGCGAAACTACCAAAGAGTCGTATATGTTCCTGTGCTTATAAGAACACAAGCATAGTAATATGTCCAACGCGAAAATGGAGTTGCTAACCATTTTTATGTTGTTCGTTACCATGTCCGTTAGGGCCTCAAAAAAGTTGAGGTGAAAAACTCTCGACATCCATATGCTTCTAAAACATAGGACTATTTGCTTTTTAGAAAAATTCGCACTTCGGAGGATCCTATAAAATAGTTCTGTATGAAGCTCACCAATGAGGTAAATATTCTTCCTTATGTTTATGCTGAAGAAGATCAAATCTAATATTTCGCTCGTTGTTAATACTTCCAATTTTACCCTTAAGTGTTTTGTGCACATTAAGTTCCTTTGCTCATTTAGCTTACTGACTTCGAATTTTATATCCTTCTCATTCGGCAAATCCTTATATGAATCTTTACATCCATTATGTTCCTTCAACAGTGGAATATCTTTCCCTTTTTCCCTTGTCTCCATTTCCCTCACATCAAGTAATATCGTCTGGTTATTTTTTATTAAAAAAGAATAATGGTTACATTTGGATGTGTCCATAAAATTGGAACTATCGGATGAAACCCACGCTGCTCTTTCCCCTACTCCATTTCCCCCTTCCTTTGCGAAAAAAATAAATCGATAAATTGGCAGAAAATAATCCTTTCTGCAAAATTCAAACAATTTAAACTTGTTTATAATGTTAATTAGCTTAAAAATGTAACTAACGTTGAGAAGTGGGGGGGAGGTACATCCCACAGCCGCGCTTTGCTCAAGCTTCTTAAAAAAATACAAAATCAGAACGACGAATATTTTCCTTTTCTTCCTACTTATTAAGTACTCCGCATTTTTAATCAGGTCTAATGTTTCTACACACGTCAAGGAGTGAATAACCCTCTTGTAATGTTTCAAAAACAATTCACAAAATAACGTATTGCTTGCATCAAATCTTAGCTTATTTAGTAAGAAAAAAATTTGACAAAAAAGACTTGGCTGTATATTATTAAAATTTAACAGAAGTAATTTTTTTAGTAAAATTTTTTTTATCACTTTGTTGTGACTCAATAAATCGGACAATATGAACACGCTCTTGATGCTACTTTCCAATGTGTTATTTTCGAAATAAATTTCTATCTTTTTTCTGAGATAAAATATTAACTTTTTATTGTACCAACTGTAAATAGAATTTCCCAAATCCATGTTCTTTAAAATAAAGTTGCTCTTAAACAGGGAAAGAAAAAACAACACATTCTTCACTTGATACATTTCTAAAAATTCTGCATTCAGCCATATGCTATAGAACAAAATATTTGTGCTCCACATATTCATATATCTCGTTAGGTACACCGTTTGCAAAAATTTTAAGATTCCTTCACAGTCGCTTAGGATGAACAAATGTGTCATGTTTTCAAAAAGGAGTTTCAAAATATGCTTTGTCTTTTCGTGCAATTTTAGGAAACATTCCTCATGGAGGAGGCTCCTCCTCAGCAGTGAATCTTCTTCCACATCGTGCGTAAGCCCATTTGTCCCTCTTCTGTCATCTTCACACACTAACATGTTCCCATTTTTGGTGTAACTTAACCCGTCATATGGGAAATGCATTTCTTCAACCTTACCACTAACCGGTGCCACCCTTCCCCCAATACCATATTCACTCAAGTGTATGTTCCTGGATAATGGAGCATCTGCTATTATATCCTTTATTACGTATTTTTCTACCTCCCTTCTGCTCAGAAGGAGAGTCCAATTTTTTATTTTCCTTTCGCTCAAATGGTCCTCTTCTAAAATGCCCTCACATAATAATCCTATACAATCCAGAAGGGGAAGTATGTTATCATTCATATAGGGCACGAATGAAACATAATTACTCACCAATTTGTTTACTAAGTAAAGAAGATTGAAATAGAGGCAAATGAAGTAGCCATGGTAATTTGTTCTGTTATCCTTTTCACAGAACATTTCTTCATACGACCGTTCTAGTACTTCTTTACTCTCATAACTGGGTTCTTCTACGAACGTGGACATTTGCCTCGATCCCCCTCGATTTCCCATCACACTTTCTACAAGATAAGAATTCACATTTTCAATCCATTCTCTAATTTTCGTCTTCTTCACATATAGCAAGTACACCTCCGAAAGGTCCAGTAGGTCCACGTGGCTCTTCCGCTCACTCAACAGTAACAACAACCTGATAACATTTTTATTGTTATTTTTTACCAAATCAAAGATTTCCTCATTTGATATATTTACGGTGTAAATATTTTCTGTCCTTTTCTCATTCTGTTTAGAAACAAAAGCAGAATTCTCCAAAAGGCTTAACTTTATAAACAAATAAGAATACTTGAACAAGAGCTTCGAATCAAAAAATTCAACGAATGGGAAGGAATAATTAAAAAAATATATTACAAATTTGTTGAGGCAGAAACAGATTTTAAACCAACAGGATGTTCTTTCATATGCGTCTAAATTCTTATCAATGAAAACCAAAAACTTTTTTATCAAGTCCAAATTGGTTGTAACACATTCGTGCATCTCAAATACATTGCTACTTACGCAGTTGGTCATATCATTCAGTTTAAATGTCCTCCTGTTGTTTGAGAATTGCCCCCCTTGTCTCTCTAAATTTTGTAATGAAAAATGAAGCAAATCGTAGAAATTGTTAAACTTATTTATGAGCGCTTCTTCGTTACTTTCCACCTGCTTAATTATCACTAATTTATCATCCTCATTAGAAATTCTTTCCTTCTCGAAAATGTCCTTCACATCTTTATCGTTTATATAGAATTGGGTCAGTTTTTCTTTCAAATTATTTTTTTTAAGAATAATATTTTCATGAATTTTTTTTAAAATTTCTTTCTTTTCCTTTCTTGAATAATAATTCAGATTCTTTAATAATTTACCCGCACCTTTGCTGTAATAACATTCCTTGCTTCTTTTAAACTTGTGGTGAACGCAATTACTGTAGTGCACCCTGGAAAAAAAGCCTTTCTTCATTGTCGTTTCTACGTTTAGGCTTTTTCCAAAAAGGGAATATATGTGCAAATAAGAGTTAGGTGAAGGAAATTGTGGAAAGGGGAATATAGCAAAATAGTAGACCACACCTGTCTATTTCCCTCCTTTTTTTACAAAAAATGGAGAGCAGTAAAATGACACACATGTGTAGGCGTTACATTATAATCTCTTCAATTTGATGAAAACATAAAATGGGAATTATATAAGATATATGTGGTCATTGACTACATCCCTTGGAAAAAAGGTTTCCCCCACCCCTCTTCTCCTGTGTCTTCCTTCTTCTAACACTCTTCATGGTTAAACATATTGGAGGGCACACCATATGCAAGTACGTTTCGTATTTTTATTCATCCTACAAGAATATTGACTCAACCAGTCAATTTTTCGTATGTATAATGAAAATGTTTTTTCCACCTTTCCGTTTGTTAGATGTCCTAAATTTGGTAACTAAAAAACAACCAATGCAATTTTAAGTAATATAGGAAATTGATAAATGAGCTATCCTTGCTAAAATATTCATCAACTTTACCATCATTCAATATTTCCAAAACGTAGAGGCAAATGGGAAAATGGATATAAAAAACATACGGCTTGGTTCTCCAATAATTTAAATACTTCAGATAATTTAAAAACCTCTTATCGCTAAAGTATTTGTTTTCGTACAAATACTTAATGTAATCAATGTTGCTGAGCGATTGCACAAATTCTAATTCACACTCGAACCTTAGTCTGTTCTCAAATGGCCCTTCTCTATAATGTTTATGTAAAATTAATATTCTTTTATTTTCTTCTCCTTCCTGCTTTTTTAGCCCTTCGTTTTCCATTTTAATATAGCAACAGGGGCGCAACAAGAATGGGGCGGTGAATGGTAGGAAATATAATCATATGGAAAAGGTCAAAGCATTTTCATAAATACTTACACAAGGGGGTACTTCTCACCGTTGTGAAAAAGTGTTCCCTTATAATTACGTTTCGGCAAAGTTTTAGCATATGTTAAGAGAGGGTCAAATTGATGGAGTGTGGTTTGTTAAGGGAAAAAAATCTGTAAAACAATTTCACAAAATGGAGGAAGAGTTTTCCTTCATGAAAAGCATCTCATTGGAGATTTACAAAAGGAAGTTGTTAAAATAAAGTATCTACTTTTTTTTTTTTTTTTTTTTTTGCTTACCTATGCGTAATTTCGTTCAGTATTGACGAACATTTTTTTTTTTTTTTTTTTTTTTCACCCTTTGTGATAACTCCAAAATGGTATTTCACATGTGCACAACTTTAAATCCGTTCGATCAAATTTGTGTGGAGCCTACACTGCATGCCGAACTCCTTAGCCAAAAAATAGGAGATAAAACTGAGAAAGCCAAACTGGGAAAATACATTAACATAAATACAAATGTGCGGAACAAAATGTGGTATGTTCATTTTTTCTACGTAGAGTAAATAATCTCGTCAGTATATAATATTCCCCCCTCTGCGCGCTCCTCCATCATTCCGATTTGTAACTTAGGCTGAAAAAAAGCGACACCACAATGCAGCCCCAATTATACTGAACAATTAAACATAACATATCACAGTTGTATGCACAAAATAGATACACACTGTTATGGTGAACAGGATAAATTTATAGATGACAAAATTTGAGTATACCACTGATGCTATAATTATGCCTATCAAATTAATCGCATGTTGGGGTCCATTTCAAAGCCCACCCATGGGGAGGCCGAAAAAAATACGCCCGAGGAACAAATAGATTGTTTGTAAGGCCAAAGATACCGCTATACGTGTAACTTTTTTGCCTTCCTCACTGTACATTAACGCAACTTTTTTTTCCTCATCCCAAAGGGTGAACTACCCATATTCCTGTAACACCACCCAAAATACGTTCACGAGGAATACCCCTCAATAATGAGTTACGTCTATTTCGTTTATATTATTGCGACAGACAGCATATCCTCGTCAGCGAAATGATACCTTGCGTAAAAGCAAATTACCTCCATTTGTTCCAGTTTTGCAAAGTAGTACACTGCCGAAAGAAGTAACAAAAAGTTGTTTACCTTAGAGGGGGGGCATACGTTTGAATGTGCCATGAGTTGCGACCTCGGGCTGGTAGATCCATGAATATACAAGTAACAAAGTAATACACTTATGTGTATATAAGAATATATGCCCATATGTACCAACCGTCATGTTCCCAGACCAAATAAGCATGCTTCTTATTAATCTATTCACCACATAGTTTCTTCATCCACTAGTTTTTGCATTCTTATCACAATTTTTAAATATAAAAAATGATTCAGCAAAATGGGGGGAAAGGCATGCTGCTAAATATTTATGTAAACACCCAGGGAAGCATTTATGAAAAGCAAAACAAAATAAAAAAAAAAAAATTTTTAACGTCAAAAAAAGAGAAGAAGAAGAAGAAGAAGAAAAAAAAAAAAAAAAAAAAAAAAAAAAGGAAATTATTTTTAGGGGGCTTGACTTAAAAAAATTATAATTATAAACATTTGCTGATTCACACTTTTTTTCACATGTAAATGGATCATGCACCTGCGCAAATACACATGCTCACATGGGTGCATATATACACACACGCATAATACATACGTAACGTGTACACATGCATGCAACCCCCCACCCCTCGTGGTGATGTGTATGTATGTCAAAGTGTACATACATATAAACACACAAACTCAGGAACAAACTTGTACGTTCACATTAGGTCACTCTGAAGATCTAACCAAGGGGGCCATTTGTCTTCGTGAACAATTGCTTATACGTGCATTATGTAAAGGCGCATCGGTTAACGGGTAGGCAGGCCCGTATAAAGTGCGTCTACACCGGTGGAAAATTTTAAAATGAATTAAATGGCTTATTACGCATGTAATGGCACAAACATTAATTAGAAAAAACGAATAACATCGAGGCACCTCAACGCGCGCGCATATAAGTATGCATACTCGAAAAACATCTATATATGTGTCTACCCAAATGGGTACGCGCATCCCCGTACTCTCTACGTGCAAAAAAAAAAAGAAGAAGAAGAAGAAGAAAAAAAAAAAAAAAAACTAATAAGCAGGGTATCTGTTAAAAGGGTTCTGACTCCTATTATAATAGTTGTAGTTGAAGTTTCCCATCATTTTGTTATTTCTATTGTTTCTCATTCTATTCCTGTTGTTGTTTCGATTGTGTCCACTGGTTCTATAATGGGCTGCAGCTATTCCAAAGGTGTCTACATCTAACATTCTTAATTTTTCTCGGTCCACTCTTTCATCCTTACCCTGTTGTTTGTCTAACGTTTCACAACTGATATTATCAAAAAAACTGGAATTCTTATCATACCCTCCTACTTGAATATTGTTATTCAGCGTTAAGGGGTCTTTATTCTTTTCGTCTAGTATGGTGCTTTTATCAAACTTTAGATTATTTGTACTAAAGTCAAAGTCGGGGCTGAATTTGCTTTTTAGAGCTGGATTTGGTTGTGATTCAAGCTCCCCGATAATGTACGGTCTTTCATAATTTCGAAAATTTCTATATTTAAAATTGTTAAAGTTTCTACCACTGTTATTATTATTATTATTGTTGTGATTATTACCGCTATTGTTAGGATTATTATTATAGTAAAAATTGTAATTCTGCCTATTAAAATATCGTCTATTATTCATGTTCATATTTCTATCATTTTGTTGTTGCATCATATTGTTTTGAGTTTTCAGTGGCTTATTCATATTAACATTGTTGTTATAATTTATATTATCGCTCAAATTATTTTTAGACGATGGTGCTATGTTCATGGAAACGATCGCTGGGTCGTCTGGAATAGTCTTCGCAGGTTCACTAACGGTTACATCTTTTATATCCTTTCCTCTGAATATTATAAAATCATAAATTTCATTTGATGGTGGAATGTCTGGCTGCCTTCTCCCCTCCGTTCCAAATGACCTAACATTTTGCAATGCAACGGTCGACTCGTGCGTATTTATCGTGTACAAAATTCCTTCATATCTTATTTCGGAGTTTGAAATTAACGAAATTTTACTCCCTATATATGGCAAGGTTGATACAGAAGACATTTTCTTTTCTTTTTTTTTTTTTTTCTTTACTTTTTTTTTATTTTATTATTATTTTTTTTTCCGTTTCACTCGCTTAACTGGTGTGTATCGGTATGTGTCAATGTGCTAAACAGCACATATGCATATACATCAGAAAATTTCAGTGTGTGTGTTTCTACGGGTACGAATGTGTAAGGGGACTGGCTGTGAAATGAGTAAATGCGTCTAAATGTCTCTTGGATATTATATTCTTTACTATCTTGGCTTCGCCCTAATGGCCTTGCTATTGTGGCTTCACCTATCTTCACTCGCCTTTATTGCTCGTCAAGGTTGCTCTCCTCAACTTAAATTATGAACCTTCGCACGAATATTAAAATAAAAAGTAGTACACAAAAAAAAATGCGCAACAAACATTTGTTCCTATCCGTATGCACAATGAATGGGAGACTAATTATTGCGCAAAAAAAAAAAAAAAAAAAAAAAAAAAAAAAAAAAAAGGCAGAAAAGTATGGAAAGAGTAAACTTCTTCTATGAAAAGGCTAACTATCTATCTACGAAAAAGGGGGCTTCACCTAGCATTATAATCCGTGAGTATGGTGATACTAATATACAAGTAGGAAGGAAAAAATGCAAAAAAATATATATTCATATAAAATGAAAAAAAATATATACACGCTTATATATCATACCAAGCATTAAATAAAACATCATATGGGATTAAGGGACGATAACAAATGCTTAACACTACGTAAGGACTAAAACGTGGCACGAGAAAAACTTTGGCATGGAGAGAAAGAAGCCTCCAATGGAGTGATATAAAGAAAATTAACCGAAAAAAAAAATATATATAAATATTCACTTATAAATTGCAAGGTGTAATTTTTTCCATAATAAATTGTAAAAAAAAAAAAAAAAAAAATTAAAATAAAATAACATATGATAAGATAAAACCAGAAAAAATTCGAAGAATGGGAAAAAATTGTACCAGGCAGCTAAAGGAATAGAAAGAGAAGTTATTACAATTGCAAGAAAATGGGGGTGAAGGAAGAATGGCGAACAATTTGCGATTCCGCAATCCTGTAGCTTTAGGGTAAGATTCAAAAGGGGGGAAGTTTTTTACCCACGCTATGTTTAATGCGAAAAAAAAAAAAATAAAAAAAAAAAAAAAATACACATATAATATATATAACACATATATACATATCTTAAGATCAAGCTACCCTATCAATCAGTTATCTAAAACTTCTTTTATGTCAAAATAAATGATTATAAATTAACTCGTCTCAAAATTTAATTTATTCGATAAAGGAACATATAACTGCTAGTATAAAAAGCTATAAAATTAACATTCACTTCATATATATTACACAAAAAAAAAAAAAAAAGAGGGGAAGAGAAAAAAAACACTTCATAGATGTATTCTAGGAATATGTTAAATTTGTTTTAAATGATCCTTATATGTCTCAATAACGAATTCTAAATAGGTAGACTTTGAAAATGTGTAAGATTCGGTAATCTAATGGAACTTAACCGAATGAACATCACATAATCTTTTACACACAAGATATGAAAGGATCGACACATTCAAAGTGTTCATAACGTATCATGTGTTGGCTTGCAGAATATAGTATGAAGTGGCGAACGCGGCTACACGCCCTACACAGGTACTATCGGATTCGACGGAAACGGGGAAAATTCTACACCACCACTTGGCAGTCACAAATTGGCAAAACGGAAACCCCCCCTTTTTGTTAAATCCTTTGGACGAAATTAATCCAATGGAAAGGCGTAAAAAAAAAAAAAAAAAAAAAAAAAAATACTTGAAGAATAGGAACAGTGATAGAATGTGTGATTATATACATACGTACTTATGCGGAGACCACATCAGTTGACACTTCTACGTCTGCGCGAACTGATGTAACAAAACGATTTTTCTCACTGCCCAATACATATAGCTACTTCATACAAAAAAGCATACACATTTAATGCTATCTACGTCGAAAAATAATTAGAAATTTAAATGATCGAAATGTTAATATTAATGCGAATATGTTTTATCATCCAGGATGCGATGGAATAATGGACAATTTTTACATTAAAGGGCTATAAGCTCAAAAAGGTTGGACTAATTATTTTTTGAGCTACTATTTGTGCTTTCCTCTTGGTGTGTATAAGAATATTTGGGTCCGCGTTAATTTATTAATTCACGGGAATGTATCTACAGGTACATACACGTATATACACTCGTATGCACATGCGTGCGGTAACAAGGGTGCACGCAAATGTATTCGTGGCATATGGTCAAATTATTGAGCTCAAAAACGCTCTGTTCGTACTTTGCGCGAAATGACCAATTTAACAAAAAATGGCACAGATGGCATTCGATGTTTTACGATTTGTGCAACACGCGTGTGTCACTGCACCCAAACAAATCGGACGAGGTGGAAAACATTCGTCTGGCGCCCTTGTGTGTCTTGGATTGCCCCAAGAGTTATTCCTCCCCTTGCGCGTTTTCAAATGGCATGAACAAAATGGTAAGGGAACGGTTTACTGCAAGTTGCTGCATGTGCCGTCTTTTCCTTCGCCGAGTAAAATGGCTCTTCCCGTTGCCTACTCACACGGGGGAGTGTACACATAGGTATAGGCAGGTATATTAAGGTAGATATATATATATATATATATATGTGACTATATGCGATATATATATGTATATAGGTATATATCTGAACATACACACGTGCGTGCCTATGTACACACACATACCTACGCAAACACCTGCTCACAACCGCACTGCCACATATGCACATAAGAATTTTACGCTATATATCTTCAAGTACCACTCCAGGATCATACAAACACTTCAAACGTAGCTGCAAGTGTATAAAACGGAATGTTACTCGCCCCCTTTAAAACTCTTTCAAATGAAGGGTTTTCTATAAAAACGCAAATGAACTTATTTACAAATGCATTTGTGGAAATAAAAAATTGTTTAACCTCTGGAAGCGAAAATAAACGAAAACGAAAAAAAAGAAGTGGAAGTTATTCACCAACATTGTATGCATCACGTGACAAATCAAAATGGGGTATAAACGTAACGCAAATGCTAATAAAAAAAAAAAAAAAAAAAAAAGTTATTTATCTTCCTACACATGCTTATTTAAACAAACAAAAAAAACAAAAAAAAAGCATCATTATTCACGCCCACATTTACACATTTAAAAAAAAAAACAAACAAACATATACTGGGTGTACATACAAAAATTCACATTATTGATATTTAGCTATTAAACGTACACATGAACATTTTGGCATATTCCATTTTCAGCATTTCGCTTTAACAATTTTCCTCTTTTCCCTAAAAATAAATAAAAAAAAAAAAAGGTTAAGCCACTGCGTGAATCTGATCCCTTTCGTAAAAATAACCACTTTTTTTTTCTTTTTTTTTTTAAATATTACAGTTCTATCCCCCTTTTAAAGATAAAGAAATGTTTTTTTTTTTTTTTTTTTTTTTTTGCTTGATCTTTCACCCTCTACAAAGGAGCAGCATTCTCTGCAGGAACCCCTATCCCTCTGTGCACCCGAACAATGGCTAATGTTTCAAAAAATTTTATATTTAAATTTAAGCTGCTTCACTTTATTTTTTCCAAAAAGAAAAAAAAAAAAAAAATTCTTAACAGCCGTTGCATGTTCTTTATTTTACTTATTAAAGAAAAAAGAGCCATTTGTAAAACATACACATCATAGAAGGAAAAAAAGAAAAAAAAAAAAAAAAAGGAGTCCATATTTTGAATGAACAACAAAATACGCATGCATTATACCGCTGCGGTTATTTTTTATTCCTCTTTAAAATAACATTTTCGCGCACCTCCTCTTCTTTTATTTTTTCCTTCCCATTTGTTAAAATGTTTTCAAAAGTTTGTCCATACGCGTTCGCCAATTTGGCGTAGTACAAGTGGAAATCATTTGGGCCAAAAGATCTGGTCAGCCCAAAGCGGCATACATAATAAAAAATGCTATTGTGCATATTCACTCTACAAATAGGTGTCCATATATTATCCTTACGAGCTGCAGACAAGCGTAGCTGGGATATTTCCCTCGATTGGCTCAACCAAATGGCGCCTTCGTGTAAATAATCTGCTTTATTCAGTGTATATGCCTATGTTCATTAAAGTAGTTTCCTTAAAAGACAACAAAAAAAAAGGTAAATAAATTGAGTTCTGTTTTAGCATTTCACCCCTACAATGCGAAAAAGATTGTTCTCTTTTTTTCTCCTTCCATCTTTAAATAAATCGTTCACAAAAAGGAAACAAAAATGATCTGCAATAAAAAACTATTTTAATTGAGAAGGCTTTTTCTTTTTTCTTTTTTTTTTTTTTTTTTTTCCTATTGTTTCTTTTAAATATTAAAAAGGTATCAAAAAAAAAATAAATAAATAAAAAAAAAAAAAAAATCCCTTAAAATTTTGTATATATTACATGCACCACCTTCTATGAGCATATAAATATATACGTATATGTATATAAGTACACATATATGCGCACACGTACACAGCAGTACACATGCACATGCCGCTTATCCATTTATAAATAAAAAAAACAACACATTGGACATGCCTCACTATTTTCACGTGTGCATGGTGGGAAAAGAGAGCACACAATATATATATATATATATATATGGACTCTTTTTTTCCGCATCATTCTATTTGATCGCCCTGCGGATTTGATGCATCTACTCCATTTGTAGGCATTCCCTCATTTTGAATGTCCGTCTCAGGATTTTCAGTTCGTTGTTCTGCGTTTACCCTTATTAGAAGTTCCACTAAATCTACAGTGGTAGCTTCTTGCCAAGGCTTATCCTTACCAACAATAGCTAGCGATGTATTTTCTGCGGTTAACTCATTTTCACTTGAAAGAGAACATTTTAAGGCCTTTAAGCAATGAAGAGTAAGCTCCTCCAACGATGAATTTTCAAATAAATGTACATTTTTTTCTAGATAAGTTTTCGATGCATGAGATCTAGCACCAAACGATAAAGCAGTGTATTCAAAATATGAACCATTTGGCTTCGTTTCAAAAATGTGCGGCTCTTTAGAATACCCAGCTACTATTAACCCTACACCAAATGCCCTTCTACTACTCTTTTGAGTATTCTGTTGATACTTATCTGCCACCTTTTTCACTAATTTTTCTATATTTATATTTTCATCAAATAGAAACTTATGGGACAGACATTCGTTTCGCATGTACTTCGTCAAAACCTTTGCGTCAGATGTTATGCCACTCATCGTCACACCGATGTAGTCATCGATTTTGAACAGTTTCTCTTGGTGGAACGATAACTTGCTTATGCGCTTCTTTAGTCCACAAACGACCTGTATGGGGAGAAAAATCGAAGAAAAAAAAAAAAAAAAACGATCAACGTGAATGGATGCGAAAACTGTCCATTCGCGGTACTTGGAGGACAACGGTCGCCTCGCATACGTGGGGGGCAAACATTACGGGGTTGTATCAACATTCTGTTCTGTCGACATTTTCTCATTTCTCCATATTGTTATATTTTTGCTACAATCGTTTGTCCGCACCCCCCCTCTCCGGAATTCATTCTGAAGGGGCCCTCGCAACGTGAAGAACATGTTGCCGATCTCGCTATGTGAACACGCGCTGCCTTTCCTACCACAAAATCCTTGGACTTTATAGCCACGGCACAGGTACCCTGTTTTATAGCTTCATTTGCGTATTCGACTTGATACAGCCTCCCTAAAAAGGTTCATACATACAGATACATGCAAATGTGTATGAGCAAATGCGGTTACAATAGGGTGGCATATTGTCATCAGCACAGCATGCCAAAGTATACACACTTTTCCTATTTATATTTTTTCATTTCTTTTAGTACCTTCCGGAGAGTAAATAATATTGTCTGTGTCGTAAAGGTTTCGATACATGGTTGCTCTTTGTTTAAACTATCGTTCTCTCCACTTATAATTTCACTTTGCTGTTCGCTTTCCACTTTGTCCCTTCTCAGTGTGTTTCTTCTCCTGCTTCCTGTTATTCTTATTATTTATGTTCTTCCTACTCTTCGTCACTTGTTCTTTCTCCTTATCGTGAGATCGAAATTAATATGAGGCCTTTTTGACTCATGGAAAAATGTTTTTAAAAAACGTAACTATGTGAATTCCAAGATCGAGATGAAAGGGCTAAGCTACACAGAAATCGCTAATTCGAAAAAAAAAAAAAAAAAAAAAAAAAAGGCACAAAAAATGCTTCCTTCCTTTTTTGAGTGATGAAAATTTATGCTATTTTCACAAACATTTCTACCTTAAAAGGCAATATTCTTGCGTTTAAAGTAAGATGAAAGTTCATATTTTTCTTCTACCATATGCGTACCTGTTCCCCTTGTGCAAAAATTGCCGTAACTCTTCGTTAACTATTTTTGCATCGTGGTATTTGTTACAATTATGTACTAATTTCTCTCTCTTTTTTTTTTTTTTTTTTCTGCGAAATTTTGCTTTCCAAAAAATATATAACCTTAAAAAGCAGTGCACGGAGTGTTAAGGATATATCGTTTTCGGTACGAACCACACTAAGGTGTATTAACACAAAATGCGCGCTATGTGTAAATAGCGTAACAAGCATATGTGATACTATGTGATGGACGTACATAAGCACTATTCATATACATGTAGATACGTCCCTCTCCCGTGAAAGGAAAGCCTGCATTTTTTTTTTTTTTATGAAGGAATGTAAAAGCATTTAAAAAAAAAAAAAAAAAAAAAAAAAAAAAAAACACGTGCGCCAACACACATCGGTTACAAGGCGGCTTATTCGACTTTCAGAATGTTGTGAGAGAATCTCTGTTCTCTATGTCATACACTATTTCTGCTCCTGCCCCACTTTAACGCTTTTTTTTTTTTTTTTTTTTTCGCTTCCCTCTCCACCCCGCTACACATTATAAGTCAGATTCTGTTCTCACATGTCACTTACATGTGACTGCCCTTAAGTGTGTCGCCGCCTTTTGAAGCATCTAATTAGAAAAAAAAACAAAATGCAAATTTTGATGTCACTTCATGGTATATACCTCATGAGTATTCCTCACATAACTATCTATTCTGAGAAATTACAACCCCCCTTTTTACACCTTATTCTTTTTTGAATTCTTTTACCCCATCTACGGAGGCTTCCCTTCTGGGCGTCTCTACAAAAAAAAAAAAAAAAAAAAAAAAAAAAAAAAAAAAAAAAAAAAAAAAAAAAATACGTGTATTTTCTTCCCCTTTGATTAACCTCACAATAATTTAAAGGCAACGTTTCTTCAGTAAAGCAACCTCGTAATGGCACACAACGTTCAGCAGGTACACTTCTTTGTATCTACCCCTTAAGTATGTGCAGATGATAAGTGAAGACTTAGCCATGTTACCACTTCCTTGCAGTATCAGAGGTCTGCATTGTCTAACGAGTTACATTACAAATGAGGCAACG
Organism: Plasmodium knowlesi strain H; assembly: GCF_000006355.2. NCBI lineage: Eukaryota > Apicomplexa > Aconoidasida > Haemosporida > Plasmodiidae > Plasmodium > Plasmodium knowlesi. The sequence goes on along the minus strand of NC_011913.2, from coordinate 2,017,959 downwards.
TATTTGCGTAGAATAATTACTTTTTCATTATTTCCTTTCTTGCCTTTCGCTCAATTTTCCACTGAGCCGAACAGTCAGTAGCACCTTTAAAAATTGTGCAACTTGCGCCTGTTTATGCGTCTACTTTGTTGGCACTAGTGTCCAACATGATTTCCCTCTTTTTCTTTTTGTCTTTGTCCCCTGCTCCCACCGGGTGAGAATTTCCACACATAATATGCTCCCAAATTAGTGGCATTCCAGGACACCTATTTCCCACGTGCTAAAGTTGCCTCGAAAATGCACTTCCTAAATTGCCCATTCGACAAGGCAAGAACCAAGCTGATTTTTAAATCCAAAGTGGAGGAAAAAATAAACGAATGTAAAAATAGGGGCATTGTTACCACCCTAGACACAAAGGAAAAATTCAAAAATTGCAAAATAAAACTGAGCGACGAATTCGTTAGCAGTTGTAATGCGAAGCTCCTAGTAGACATTTTAAAAATCAAGAAAAAATTAAAAGTAATTTATGACATAAAATATACTATAATTTACAGCATCTTGTTAAAAAGGAGAGAAAAAGAAAAAACTGGCAATTCCAAAAATATAAGTCCCCAAAATGGTACATACAAAATTGTGAGAAAAAACATCTCTTATTTTTTAAACCAGTATCTTCTTTTAAAATGTATATACCAAAGCGCGTACGGCAATATATACAGCTGCAGAAATATTGTGAACAAGAAAAAATATTGCTTGAAAGTTTTTCATGTAGCTATTTGCTTAAAGCAGAATTGTCCATACTATGTTAACAGCCAAGTGTACTTAACTAACTATCTTTATAAAATTTTAAATGAAATTTTTTTTTTAAATTATCTGGATAATCAAAATGTAATACAAATTGAAGAGGTACTTTTTGACCAAAAAAAAAACATCCTATTTATCCTTTTACCACAAGTGCCCTACAAATCTATGCATTTCAAAAAAAAATACGGCATTTATTCCGTGCATAGCAAAAAAACGCAAAAAATAGACAACAACTGTATACAAGTACATCTATACTCAGAAAATTTCATCAAACTTCTCTTTTTAAATATCTACGATACACTGAATTATTTGCTACACAAAAGTGTGACTTACTTGGATCTGAAGCCGGATAACATACTACTAACCTGTAGATACGCACAAGAAGTATCTTCCTACCATGTACCTGTGAAAAGAAACAAACCCCCGGAAATGGCAACAAAGTGTGTAGACATATCCAATATACAAATGCACATCCAAAAAAAACTGAACGAAAATTCGAAAAAAAAGCGTAAAAAAAATGACAACAACCATGCTCATGCTGAAAAAATGTATAAAATAAATATTTTCCTCAGAAAAAAGGTAAAAGGGAGAAAAGAACTGGACGAAAAAAGGCGCCGAAAAATGCTTCACTCATACTGCCATTACAAAAAAATAACCCCCAAAAAAGTGAAAAATAAAAAAATTAAATATATCCATCACGTGAATCTTCCCAATTGTTACGAATACGACAAGAATGTAAGGAAAACCTTTTTTGTAGAAAACAAATTAAAAGATATTTTTTTCTCATCACACGATGCCACTTCGTACATTCAGATCTTCGTTAAAAGGATGAAGCGAAAGAATGTGCCTCCAAGTGATGGCCCCCCCGAAACACCTGCATTTAAAAAAAAGGAAAAGAAAGCAGAGGTGAAAGCAGAAACGAAGGTGAAAACGATTTCAAATAATGCATATAAACTACGCGCAAATGACTACCGAATTAACAAAATAAGAAACCTGTCTTTTTTTAAGCACAAGTCAACAAATTATATAAGCTTTCTAAAATTTTACTGGCTATATTTTAGCGAAGAAGATTCGGGAAAGTGGAGCGGAGCCCTTTTGCCATACCTAGATATATATTTCGTGCATAAATACCTTTGCACGGGTGTGGTTGCCAGTGGTCACGCGTTAAATATAGGCGTCCAGGAGAATGTCGACAAGACCACTATGGGTGACACCCCTCAAGAACGTACCAACTACCACAACACCCACGATGCTGATATACGAAAAAATGAGCCTAATCAAAAACACGAATTGTATAGAGAAGATTCAAGTGAGTTATCGTCCTCACAAAATAGAATCCCCCACCATAACATCATGAAGTTAATAGATTTCGACGAATGTTCCTTTATTCTGAAAAACCTCAATGTGTATAGCCGAACAACGGATATTTTTAACTCCTTCGAGGGCTTATTTGATGTATCTAATTCAGATATCCACTTTTCGAAGAAGCTGTCGTACAACTTTGGATCAGTTCTTTATACCTTTCTGTTCGGACGAACCCCATTCTAGTACGACTTCATCATTGCGTTATGGGAGCTTTCAACCATGACATAGTGGAAACCGACAATTACCCCCTGACACATCAGCCCCGAGAGACAAGGGGTCCAGTCCACATTTCAAGTACACATTCTTCCCATCCCTACCTCCGTAACATAGAACCTCTTTTACATGTTCACACCTTCTCTTCATCGCAGCGGAAATCACATTTTTGAAATTTATCAGAACATGAAAAGCAACAAATTGGTTTTCCCAAAATACCGACAAATTGACCAAGACTTAAAACGCTTATTAAGGTATGCATACATAAAGCTGTGTAAAATAAGGAGTAATTAAGTTAATTTATTTTTAATTTCAAAACATTTTCATGTTTTTTTTTTTTTTTTTTTTTTTTTTTTTTTTTTATTTTCTTCTTCTTCTTCTTCTATTTTACAGAAAATTGCTAAAACACAATCCAGACAAGAGAATGCAATTCAAAAAAATTAAACGACATAAATGGTTTTCAAAGGGTCAGCCAACAGTAAGCTCTTAGGTGAGCATTCATAAGTGGTACACACGTACACACACACAATGTGTACATATATACAAGTAATACGAACAGGTTCACTTAGCTACAAGTACATACGAACAGGTTCGCTTAGTTACAAGTACATATGCACAGGTTCACTGAGTTACAAGTACATACGCACGTATACACATGCATACGCGCATGGAACGATAGCCATATGCATTGGGTCCCCCCTACTTATGCGCACAGGTGGCCATAAAAATAATGAAGCGCACATACATATATACATACGCGTGTGTGTGTGCACACGGACACATGTGTGCAACAAGAAGCATATTAGTAATGGCGATTTTGCGCTATAATAAATGACCAAAAAAAAATTATTTTTCATCTCCTTTAAGTCAAACTCACAATATGATGAAAAATACATATGCATGGGTAGACCCCTATACATACACATGGCTGACTAAATCTTGTAATTTACAACTGTGCGTGCATGGTGGAAGTGATATATAAAAATAATTAATTCTGTGTCCAAGGAAAAAATCTTCATTTCTTTGATTTCTTCGTTAAAATTTCGTCTTTCCCACTTTTGTACTTTTTCAATTCTTCATTGTCGATGTTCTACAAAAAAAAAAAAAAAAAAAAAAAAAGAGAGAAATGAAGAGATGACGGAATGAAGGGAAAAAAGGGAAAAAAATTAAAACCACCATGTTGAACATTTAAAAATACCACTTTGAGCTGTACTAAACATTTCCGAAGCACACTCATATAGAAAAAAAAAAAAAAAAAAAAAAAAAAACATACCTTCTGGTACTTCTGGGCTATCTGATTTACACAGGAAATAAAAAAAAATATAAGTACTACAAAAAAAAATATGTTAAATAAAAACATAATATCCATTTTGGATTTTGTTCTCTGCCCATATTTCAAAATCGAGATTTTCTCATCTATATAATCCTCGAGAGAAGACGGGTCAATGTTTTTAAAAATCCGATGTAAGGGGAAAATGGATAACGCCTTCTGGCTCATTTTTAACTGCATTTCTTTGTAATTATTTGAGAATACAAAAATTAGGAAGATGCTCTGAAATATGGTTTTAACAATGGCCTTCCCTAGAAGCAGCGGAATGAAGAAGTTCTGGAAAGGCATCAAAAAGTGCCCACAGCAAATTCCGCACATATCAAACATCACTGCAGGGGGGAGAAGGCAGTTGGGAAAAGGATAGTCAAAATGTGTACACATGTTTCTTACAGCAGATTAATACACATTATTTTGCTACACACAATGCAACAGTGCAACAATGCAATGTGCCATCACTGATAAGCAAAGGAGCCCCAACTGGCCGAATACAAATAACCGCACGTCTGTCACGCCCTCACACACATGGATAATATACCATTTGGCCAGCATGACAAAAGGAAAACAGAAATGGATCCGTGCTTTTTAATAAAATCTATCATCCATATTTTCATGGCGATTACTATGTTTCTTTTTCCTTCTTTTATGTCCTTTTCGAATTCTTCATAATCCTCGTCGTTCAGTTTAGACTATTAAAAGGGGGAAAATATACAGGGCAAAGAAAACGTATGTATAAATATTTTTTACAATGTGTATATAAAAAGCAACTACCTCCTTTTCCCCCTCTTTAACTTCTGTACGATACAAAATGCACACTTCAGTGTACACTCCAGCCCCAATTTACTCCTCCTTTGGCACTTTATTTTTTCTCCTATACCTTGGATGCGTAATATGACGTGATGTACGGTGGTAGTTCCCCGAGGGCGGTTCCAATTCCCCACACCAGACAATAAGGATAAACCTTCATGAATAATCTTGACAAGGTTATATTCCCATCGTTCGTAGTTATACACTGCGTGAGGAAGAAAAAAAAAAAAAAAAAAAATACAAATGGGAAAATTAATCGTTCTGTTCACATAACAGTTCTGGGATGTTTATCAATTATAACAACAAACCTTCGGGGGGCAATACCACAGCGGAAGGAGTAGATGCATGTGTTAGCACCCTTCAGCATGTGTCGTCTACACCCTTTGTTATATATTCATTAAAAATACGACTTGGCTCCCTCTTCAAGAATATACGTTCCTAGTTCCTTCGCTCCTCCTCCTTACCTTAAAGTAATTGCCGGATGTCAGCAAGGAACCCCACATATTCACCCTGGAGTCAAAGTTCAACGAATAGCAATAGTCCGAAGTTGAGCAAATGAAATAAATGTGTGGAAACAGAAACAGTACCCCCGAGTGCATACCGCACCCTAGACCAATGCTACTTAAAATTCCCAATGATAACCACCATATTATGCATTCTATATATATTAAAAAGTTATCCAAGTAATAATATTTATGTCTTATTTTGAACAAAAGCAATACCAATATTATGCTAAGGAATATTACCTTGTTGTATTTTTTATTTTTCTGGTAGGTATTAGAAATGATATTTTTCAGTTCTAAAAAAAAAAGTTTTATCGTCTTGATGGGATGGTAATATAGATTTATATCTTTCCTCTTCCAATAAAGCTCCCTCTTTTTAGCTTCGTACGAATTCATCCTTGCTACATAATTTTTATATATACATCTATTATTACAGAAAAATGGCAAATTAAAAAAATGCAAGTATTATAAAGAAGGGTGACTCTCCTTCACCAAAAAGAAATTATACATATGATACGTCTCCCTGTAGGTAATATTTTCTTCTGTCACATTAATTTAAGGCTTTTTTCTACCCCTTCTTTTAAAGTACGTTGTTAAAAAAAAAAAAAAGAAAAAAAATCACAAACTTCCATACACCCGTGCTCTTGTTTACATTCTATAAATTCTGCATCTCATACAAGAATACAAATTGTAATTACAGCATTCGTCGTGAGATCTAATTATCAATCGAAAATTAAATGTGGTGATAAACGGCACATTTTACAGCTCTGTATTTTTGTTAGGAAAAAAAAATATATAATAATAATGTGTTTAAAGTGGCTCCCTTTAAGTGTTGCTCGCATACAAATTGATATGTGCGAAGGGCACACGCGCAGATAAGCCCACATATGTGTATCTATAAGAACACATACGTGAATAGCCATAAAAGTTCCATCAAATGGACGGTGTTTCTGTCGTTCCAGAAGTAACAGCCTACAAATTATTGCAAAGGAGTAGGTGAATGGAGGGGGGGAAAAGCATCATGCGAAGTGGCTAGCACGTTCTGCGCACAAGGTGGATGCTAAAATAGATAGGCATAAGTATTCGTATTTGTGTACACATGTATATACGTGTATGCATACCAGTGTGTATATTACCACATGTACGTGGGAATTATCACCACGTTTATAATACGTACACGCTCGTATGCATATATTTTTACCTCTTTTACGCGTTCATCAACAAAAGATTAAAATATAATCATGCCCCTCGGCAAAGTACATAAGTAATGGGCGTTAGTAAAAAAAAAAATTTTTTTTTTGGTAAACGTCATAAAACGAATATATCATGTGAAATACTTTGTGCAAATTTGATACTTTTTTCCAGTAGAATGTAAATTTATTTATTTTGCTACGCTATTTCTTTTTCTCCATTTTACTAAAATTCGCGAAAATTTTGTAATGAATAAAAAGTTGAATAAAAAAGTGCTTTACGAAACCAAAGTACTGTAAATACGATTGGCAGTGGCTGTGTTCATACCGCATATGCATATTTAAGCAAGCACTTGCAATAAACGGATTGTATATATTTTTTGCGCATAATAATGCAATGTATAAACTTATATATATATTATATGTTCTTACGCCAGCCCGGTAACGATAGCTTCTTACCTGTTTTTTCCTTTTTTTTTTTTTTTTTTCTTTTTTGTACTTAATCTTTGTTCATGCGGTTATAATATTACATACGCATTTACATACATATCACATATACGTATAAACTGTATATAGGCACATATGATGAACAGGGATTTACTGCGAAACCTTTTTTTTTTTTTTTTTTTTTCCTTTTCCCACGCATTTTTTAATACCAAAAACATTAACCTATTCCATTTCATAACTGTTGAACGCATCGAGGTGGCATCCTTTTCAAAATGGGCAATTCATTTTCCGCCTTCCATTTACCAATATCTATTTTGCATATTTCCTCTCATTTGCTTAAATATTTATGTATAACAGAACGTTTTTTTTTTTTTTTTTTTCACGCCTATATATTTTACCGACAATCAAGTTTCGTTGCTCATTGTGCCAAAATTAAATCGCATGGGTACTGAAGAACTGTGCATAATTAAACACCCTATGTGTTCAAAGGATTCGCATTTATGCCATTTTCTGCCTTCATTTAATTAATTTTACTTAATTACGAAAAAAGACTTTTCAAAAGTGTGCATATGCATATACATTTGCCATGTGTACAAATATTCTACGAGCTGTATGCATTATCTGCATATGCCAGCTTTCCATGTGTATAGCTTTTAAGGCCAACCATACAACGCACTTTTAGAAATATTCACATACGGCAAGACGAACCATCGGTGTACATAGAGGGAAAAAAAAAAAAAAAGTAGTTGCAATTTTAAAAGGAAAAAGTTGCATTATAATACACCACATCAAATGTAAACTATATTGTGGAACGAATGTTGGGTTTACGCCACATGAAAAAGATCGTGCTGCACACAGTTTTTACAATATAGGGAAGCATTCTCATCCGCGTTTAACGACCATTTTAGAGTAAGCGCGAATGAAATAAATATACAGCCATAGGAAAAGGCTACTCAAAAAATCGTACACAAGAACAATTCTGCGCCTTAGAAGGCACACCAAGAAAAAAATAAAACTTCCCATTTGTGTGCGCTGCAAAATATTCACACTATAGCGCGAATCACTAGAAGGAAAAAAAAAAAAAAAAAAAAAAAAAAAAGACAGAGAGACTGACGAACAGACAAAATAAAATTCTCTAAAAAAAAAGAAACATCATAAATGACAAATATCTACCATCCATAGTGATAAGATACGACACGCACACAATACAAACATATATGTGAAAAATGGAGAAGGCCGCAGTTAAGGGAAGCCTATTCGATGACGATGTGGACGTGAACAATTATGATGTTATGCGGAGGAGACTCGACTTCCTGCAGGGAGAAATGACCATGCCACCAAACAGCATGAAAAGTGTTATTGACAAAACAGCCGCTTTCGTTAAAAAAAATGGAAAAATATTCGAGCAAAAAATATACAAGGAGAAGGAGAAACAATTCAGTTTTATAAATCCCTCACATCCCTACTTTTACTATTATCAGTACAAACTACATGAGCTATTCATAGGCGCAGAGGAAAAAACTTTAATCCCCAAAGCCATTTTAGAAATAAAAAAAAGAGAAGATCAAAACAAAGCCAGTAATAATGAACACATATTAAAAATATGCGATTTTATAAAAGAAGACAATAAACAGGAAAAAAATAAAATTATTTATGCCATAAATGATCAGTCGAATGAGGAAATTCCTCAAGGGAAAGAAGAAAAAATTGAAGTAAAGGAAGATATATACACAGTTACAACTCCATTTATCAGCTCAGTGGATGTCGATTTAATCAAAACAACAGCATTATTTGTTGCAAGGAATGGAAATCAATTTTTGAATGAACTCATAGATAGAGAAAAAAACAACAATCAGTATGATTTTCTGCGAGCAAATAATCTTTATTTTAATTATTTTTCAAAACTTATCGATATATATGTAAAGTGCCTACTACCAAATGATGACATAATAGACAAATTAAAAAAATATTCCACGAACAAAAATGATATTATAAACTACTCATACAGTATTTACAATTTTAATATGAAAAAGAAGGAAGAAGAAGAAAGGAAAATGGAGCAAAAAACAAAATGTGATACCTTCTACGATTGGACTAACTTCTCCGTTGTAGAAACAATTACCTTTGATGAAAATGACGATTATCTTCCTCAGTCCATTGACTTTAACAATGTCGAAAATTATGTCCTAAGCCAGCTATTCGATACGGATAAAAAGTACACAAATTTGGAAAAAATCAAAAACATCTCTTATCATGATAGCAATGTAAACAAAACAGTTTACGGAGATGACGACATGATGGAACGAATGGACAATGAAACATTTGATGCAGATACGGATAAGCAGTATACCGATCAAACAGGAGAGGAAGAATATTACGAAAATGGTGTGGGACAAATTAAAATGAAAGGAAAACATGATAGCAATGGATACGAAGAAGAGTCCTTAGATAGCTCCCAAGAAAAGGAAAACGTTGGCGGTAAAAAACACGTTAAACAGGGACCAAAAGGAACAAAAATGAAAGAAGAAAATAATGACGCAGAAGGCGATAACACATTGGATGAAGAGCAAGTTGCGGAAAGGAAGGTCGGTGAAGAAGACGATGACGATGATGAAAATGAAGAAAAAATCATAGTTGTAAAGAATTATGAAAAATCAAAAAAACATCGCCTAAACAATCAAAACATGCACTTGTGCCCAATCACAAATCAACCAATTGACATCAACGATATGACGAAACATTTGAAAACCTTATTATTGGATCCGCAGTGGAAGGAACAGAAAGATAAGCTCTATGAAAAGGCAAAGAAGGAAGCATCCTTTACTCCCCTTGAAGACATTGAAGGAAATTTATCTCTTTTTGTCATCAACAGACCAGATCTTTTTGGCTCCATTGACGAAGAAATTAATGAACACACATTAAATGAAAATAAAAAGAACACCAAGAATATGAAGACCAATAAGAAGGAGGAAGACGTCTACAGTTATATTCATAATATATACAATAAAATTCTACCTGGGCCATCCATGGCACACTACCCTCAAAATGCAGAGAGTACGAAAAAGGACTCTATTGAACAGAAAAGTAAAAAACAAAGAAAAGGATAAGAATTAATTAGGCGAATACGTTAGTAATCAGTTTGCTCCATCGGTCAATCAAAACGAATTTGTTTTATCCACCAGTTGGTGATCACCATTGAAGATTCGTCCAATCTAAAAAACTGTGAACAGAAATAGGTTATTTTTACGATGTCAACAAAAAAAAAAAAAAATTGCTACATTCGCAGCTATATAGCTAGCAATTTTTTTTTTTTTTTTTTTTTTTTTTTTTTATTTGTGTGCAAGGCTTTTTTGAATAATAAAAAAAAGCTAGCTATATCATGTTGGTCATTTTGCTTTCTTCGCAACATGGCCACTTGCCACGTTGCCTTTTCTGTCCTTATCATTTCTCCTCTTCTGATTTCCCCCCCCCCCCTCTCTGTTCTTTAATTTAGTTTAATTTTTTTGTCCCCACACAAAATTTTAACAGTTTTTTGTTTGTTCATCATTTTTTGGTATATAAACTCCCTTTAAATAAAAATTTATCTTTTCTCCATCAGCCACGTCAATGTAGTATTTTTTTGTTACATCGCTCTTGCTGGTTGGCCTGCGTCGATAAGGCGAAAAATGTGCACGTAGCATTATTTACATACATGAATAATTAAAACGAGAGAAGAAGGTGAGTACTAAAAAGAAAAAAAGACTTACGTGAATGTTACTATAATGTAATCGGGAAACAGAAAAGGGTTGTTCCAGTTTTCGTCTTTTCCAAGATTTACGTCATGTATGTCGTACGTTTTTCCAAATAGGATGTCTTTCGTTTTACTGAAGTGGAATATTTTGTTATCGGCGCCTTTTAAAGAGTAATAATTCTGCTACGTAAAAATAAGAAGAAAAAAAAAAAAAAAAAAAAGAAGCGATTTCTATGTGTGAATGTTTCAGCGTTATGTTTGTAAGAGGGGGAACCTTTTGTTTCCTTTATCCTTTCCTTTTTTGCATTTTTTTTTTCTTCCTTTTTTCTTATTTTTTTCCTTCTTTTTTCCAAGTAGTACTCCACTATGTGGGTCGTCCTCCTTTAAGGTCCACGTTGCGGGAAATCTCGTCGTGTTAAATAAAAACAGACAAAGTTTGTACATTTTTAATTCACTAAAGCTGATGGAAATAAAATAGACGCTGCTCCTCATTTCAATTTCGCTATATATTATTTTTCCCGCCTTTATTTTGTCCGAAAGGTTGCTCTCTATTTCGTTGAGCTCTTTGCAATTTTCCATTTTCTGATTTTTCCTTTTCAAGTTGTTAAACTCTCGAAATATGTGCTGGTTCTCTTTGATGATTAAAAAGGGCACGTTATAATGACATTCCACACAAAACCTTTGTTGCCTTTTACTTGTTAAATATTGGAATGTTAAAAAATCCTCTTCTATGTACTTTTTCCCTATTTTGTTTTCCACGGACAAATTATGGCTTGGATTATTTCTTATTTCGTTCTTCAGCTTCACCTCATCTACTTCTAGCTTTATGCAGACCTTACCTTTGCTCTTAATGTGGTACTGAAAAGGGGGCGCGCACGTGCAAGGGGGCGTATGTATACTCACATATGTATACACGCATACATGCATACATGCATACATGCACACGCAGTAGTCACGAGGGCAATCCCTTCGTAGACTTCCCAACGTGCAACACCAGCAAAAATAAGTGTCCACGCAATATTGACAAAGCACTAATGGCTTATATGGCGCGCATTCTTTTTACAATTTTCGTGTTGGAATGGTCAAACTCTTCGTGATCTACGTAGACATTTTTTATTTGAAGAAACTTCTTCGTGTATATGTACGAGTAAAAAGGTATGTCCTGCTGATTGCAAAAATACAACTTGAGATTTTTGCTTCTCAAAAAAACCTGATCAAAGTATTCATTTACTTGGTTCACGTCTTCATATAATATGTCATTAATCACTTGGTTTTTGTACATTTTATCAATTCTTTTGTACGCCTTTTTGTTGAAATAATTCAAATCAAATTTTACCCTCATACCGTAGCAGCTATCAAAAAATAAGAAAAAAAGCGAAATGGATGAAGCAAACAGTGGTATTCACACGTGCTATGTCTTTTAAATAAGTGTCCATTTAACTGCTTAATTTGTCATTGCATGATATACCATGGGTTTTACGCTTGTCTACATGTCTATTCCCATTTATGTGTACGCTAATGTATATGTGTTTATCCTTCCCCTTGGGGTACGTCTTTCCATACGCCCTGTTATCTATTAAATTTGCCTTTTTTTAATTACATTTTACTGTTATGTAGTAGCGTGATTCTGGGCTTTTCCACATTAATCGATAGGTAAAACTGCAGAGAGAGCAATTTCCTTAACTTTTCATTTAAAGCATCGCAAGCAGCTTCACTTTTAACTTCAGAGGTGGTATTCATCGGATTGGTATAACTATAATTGCAGTCGATTTTGTATAAGTGTTTCCCTTCTTTATGTAAAACGTTTTCCAAAAATAGTTTCACTTTCGTTTTCTCGTTTTTATCCATATACTTGTTCGCGCACGCAATTCTTATTTCGCTCCCTTCATCACCCATGTCTGCGATGTGTGCTGCGTCGGATGAGTGGGACGGATCTTCCATTCTCTCATCATCCCCATATCGGTTTTCATATATTTCAATTGAATCTTCGTCAATCTTCTTCTCTCCTTCACACTCCCTTTGTGCCGATGTTTCCCCTTCTGCTACACCTCTCTTTCTTCCTTTCACCTTTTCATTCTTAATGTGATAAATTTTACTGAAAGTATAATGGACACTTTTCCTCAAATTGGACGAGTTAAATATGTCGATTTCCCTCGGTTTTAATATTTCTTGAAAACACTTGCATATTCTATCTACTTGTTCGTCTCTGTTGTTTCTGTTTAGCTCTTCGAATTTTTTTAAAATTTCCTTATTTATAAAAATAGAATTAACAAAAATACATTTATCGCCATTTTTCGTTTCCCTGTGTGGGCTCAACAAGTGAAGGGACTTAATTTGGGAGGCAACAAATATTTTGAAGACTCTTTCGCTTTTGCTCAAATTCAACGTAATTTTATCCTCATACAAATTCACATTGTCTGCATGCAAGTGGAGTTTTATAAAGGAACATTTCATGGAACTTAATACATTTCCGAATTGGAAAAAGTCTACAAAGAAGTTACTTCTTAACCCAAAGCAATATTCCCTTTTTTCTCGTAGGACATTACTCAAGTAGTGATAATAGTGGTCTTCCTTTTTTCCATTTTTCCCTATATATGCAGCGTTTAAGTGTTTTAATTTGCTGTATTTTCCACAATCCACACTGTCTAAATTGAGAACCGTACAAGGTGCACTTTCTCCTTTACCTAATTTATATTCACTTACAAAACGTGAAATCCCTGGCCACTCCTTTCTCATAATTAAATTATCTGTGCACAAGTGAAATGCTTCATTTAAACTGTCATTTATGTGTGCACGAGAACGCAGCTTCAGGCGAAGGTCATATTTGTTCTTGTTACTTACTATTACGTATATGGTGCCCTTTTCTTTATTAACTTCGTAGAAGTACCTTTTGAATAAGTTTGTGTTTTCATCTGGAGGGTGGCATTTTCTCTCCTTATTTATTTTCGCTTTGTTTATTTTGTCTTGTTTTACATTGTTCAAATGCTCCCCCTTGAATTTTTCCCCTTCTTTCCCCTTTTCCAAGTCCGCCTCCCCCACACCTACGACGTTGTGCACCTCTGTGATTTCTCCTTGTTCGTATTTAAAATTTAGTTCGCGTTTATTCCTCCTCACAAAATCGATAAAATTGTAATCAACTTTATTGTTCAGCCCATGTAGGAGTTTATGTACCCACACAAGTTTCTCCACCTCTTTATTTGTCCTTCTGTTTTTATGTTCACCATTATCAGGGGGGAAATCACCATCCGCACATGAAGCGCCCCGACGAATTATTTCATCGGGAAGTTTTTCGCCTTCTCTTCCATCCACGCCATGTGTGTGTTCTTCTCTTGTGCTTATTTTATCGCACGTCATTTCCTTTCCTTCAAATTCTGACTCCATTTGGAGTACAAAATTTTGAAACTGTGCTAGAACATTTTCATCAAAATTGGGGGGGAAAAAATTTTTCATTTGTTTGAAATATTCATTGATTGTTTTTCCCAAATTTTCATCATCCTTTTTTTCCCTTTTTATAAAGTGCAATTCTTCCATAAGTTCGTTTACAAACGAATCTGTCGAAATTGTCTTGGTTTCCTCCTCCCAGTCTGTTTCATTTCCTACACAAGTAGTGGCCCCCTTTTCCCCAGATCGATCTTCACATACAGACATTTTTATATAGCTTAACAAAGATAGCAATAAGTCTTCTTCCCTCATTAGGATAAAATCAAATGTATGTCGGGAAAAATAACAAGACACTTTTATAATTTCTCCATAATGAAAATAATTCAATTTGATGGGAATTTTTAATTTTACAAAATTGTTATCTTTCGTTATTTCATCATCGTTAAAGAGCAGAAATCTAAATTCGTGCGTTCTGGTTTGCTTTCCCTTTACTTCATTTGATTGAAAATTAGCCATAATAACACAGCCATGTATTTTGCTACCTTCTTCCATGGAATATTCTCCCTTCAAAATGGATCTCCCCTTCATATATTCTACGCTGTTCTTATCACAGGAGTGATTTTCCTCTTTTAAGTCTTCCCTATTTTGGTAAAAAAAAACCTTTTCATTTTCCTTTGCCCTTTCCACGTTATTAACCTTGGCAAAGGTGTAGAAGTCTTCATAGTAGCAATCCAACTTGGGAGTACAATTCCAAACGACTACATACTCTTTTTTATGATAATTATATTCAAATTCTTTCTTTTCTCCATGGCACATTTTATAAGAAATGTCTAACTCGTTTAAATTTTTTACCTTCACGCGGAATATGTCGCTGCATATTCCTACGTAATTCTTTCCCCTTTTCGTGTCGGTAGATTTAGTACTACCTAACTTTTTGTCATGTTTTATTTTTACGTTTTCATTTTTGCATTCTCCCTCAATTAAGATGTCTCTTCGAAATGCATTCCAGTTTACCTGCAGGGGGAATTGGATGTAGTACGCCATTAAGCAGGGGCCCGAAAGGGGAAGGGGAAATGGACGGTCCCCAAATATTGGCCCCAAATATTGGCCCCAAATAAGCACTACTACAAGTGATGATAACGCTCTGTTTAGCCACTTTTTGGTGTAATTTTTATTAGCCCCTTTCTGGGCATTAAAAAATGCCTCAATACACACTCAACTGTGCATGCAGAGATGCCTCTCCCGTTTTTGTATTACAGTGAGGAGGGGACTTATACTTCCAGCATGAGGGAGGAAGAAGAAAAAAAGGAAAAGCGTCTTTCCTAACGGAAGCAATAACAATTTGGATGGATACATCAAAAGGTGTGCCGCAAATTCTGCTTTGTTGTTATGTATATACAAATCCTTATCCGCATGATATTTGTAAATTCCTTGTAAATTGTCACTAAGGTGGTGGAAACGAGAAGGATCTTCCATCAGAGTAGCCATCTTTCTATTCTCCACTATGTATTTGTCCTCACCAAACTGGTATGAATAGCCATGCCAATTGGTACATGCCAAAAACTTATTCTCAAAAAAGTGGAAGCAACAATCGTATTTAAAGTAACATCTACATAAGTCGCACTGGTATCCGTCATCCTTCTGCTTAACACAACTCTTGTCTATTTCATTTTCTAAAAATAAAAGAAAATGTCTTCTGAAATTGTTAAGCAGATCCTCACGTTTCATTATGCTCCTTTCTTTATCCTTATTTTTAAAGGCAGATAAATAAAGCATATACAAGGTCACGAACCCGCACTTCTTTTCACATGTCTGGCCCAATTTTATCAATTTTAAGTCTTTATCCAAGTTTTCAATTTTAACCATGTTGCAAAAACAGTAATGGGAGTAACTATTGCGGAAGACGAATGAGTCTCTACTTATTTCGATCCCTTTGCACTTGGTCAATATTCTCCCCGTAACTTCTTTTTCCAGCATATACTTACCCATGTAAAAAATTATTTTCATGTTCATTTCATGGTATCCGTAATGATTCACTAGAAAATATAAAAGGATTTTTTTTTTCTCATGTGGTTTTAGGCAGTATTCCCCTTTTTCAACTTTCAGAATATTTACACATTTATTCTTTACCTTTTTTGTCCATTCCTTGTCCTCATCACGTTTTTCTCTTTGCCGCATTTCCAACGTTGCCCCATTTCCCTTCCTTTCTTCTTCGACAACATCTTCCTCTTCTTCCATTCTGGTTATTCCATTGGCCGTATTTTTAACCAACACGTACATGCTCACCGCATCACTGCTTCCCCTTTGGTAAAAATATTTTACAACTTTTTTATTCAAATTGAAAAAGAAGTATTCCCTGTCTGAGGGGATATTTGCTTCCCCTCTAGTTTGGACCCCTTTCATACTTTTCTTACTTATCATTTGATCTGTTCCTTTGTCTGTGTTCCTCTTCCTGTGGTTCGGGATATTTTCTCCCGGTTCGCTTATTTTTGCTTTTGCCCTATCGGCGCTTCTGCTCCCCCCGATGATTTTTTGGCCCCCCTTTTTAGCTGACCGTATGTCACGCATCACATCTACATAATTGTAATAGCATATGTGATACGCTTCCTTGGCGGTAAAGGGGTCTTCGCCTTTCCGTCTATTCACGGATACATCGTCGAGAATTCCACCATGGATAGACGTTTCTTCTTCTTCATCGTTCAACGCGTTGGTGCTCTCCCCTTGAACAACTCCATTATGATTATCAAGAGAAATGCCCTTTTCCGCTTTAGACAAACCATCCAAATGAATTAAATTTTTAAAGCAATAATTAACATAAAAATCGCTTCTATTTTTTATAGTAAAACTGGTCTTATATAAATACAGCGGATTTAGAAAAAGGCACTTGGTCAATTTGTTCGTCTTTATATGTACATTGGGCTTAACTATATTAGCGTAGACATTCATGCAAAACGCGATAAATTTTTTTTTCTTATTTTTTTTTCCAAAGTAGCTTTTCTTCTTATTTTGTTTTTTTTTCAAAATTTCATCTTGACTTATCTCGGAGTTGCTTGAATATGTGCCACCCTCTGGTGAAGACGAGTCTTCATACTTCGAAATATCATTTTCGAATCGTTGATTCCATTTTTTATTTTTAATTATTTTATTCTCCCTAACGCACACTAGAGGAAATCCGCTATTTTCCTCGCCCCCATTTTTTTGTATTTCTAACAAATCACCAATACATAAATCCGACCCCTTGCTCAAGTTTTTTACCATCAAAAGGAAGCAATAATTTTGGTAATTTTCGTGTTTCTCTTGAGGCTTGAAAATTATATATATTTTCTGCCTCTTTTTATACGACAAGGTGAACTTCTTTGGGTATATGTAAATAGGGCACACTTTATTATTATTATTATTATTATTTTTTATTTTTTTTTTTTTCTTCTTCTTCTTTTCTTCCTCCCTCGGTGAAGACTCCTCCTCTGTTACTCCATCGTATAGTAAATGTGGACACGCAACATCGAACATTTCCTTGTAGTAGTACACTCCTTTGTCTTCTTTGTCCAAAATGGTTTGTTTCTCCTCACTTTCAGAGTTTCCCTTTACGTATACGCTACATGACACTTTTATGCCAATCAGCCCATTGTTTAAGATCTCCACTTCAGCAACGCTGTACCCGCTGTTAACCTTAAATGAATGGTGGGGGAGGAAGTACCCTTCGCGTGAATAACCAATACGTGGAAGAAAGGAATCCCCTTGCTGTTACAGTGGCACCAAGGTAAGCACACATATGTGTAGTGTAGAATTTTCTGAAATCTGAGTGACTACCTGGATATCCGGAAACCTAATCGAGTGCAAACAACTGCTGTAGAAAAAATAACTCAAGTTGTCTATTTTCCCTCTTTGTAGATATTCAGCTATCTTCCTTTCGTAACACTCCCCTGTGTAAAATACGAAAAAAACATACACAAAAAAAAAAAGTATTCTTCTTCTTAGTCCTTAGCTTGATCCATATTTGGAGAAAAATATAGCATAAAAAATGAACAAATGAACAAAGGAACAAATGAACAAAGAAACAAATGAACAAACGAACAAATGAACGAAGGAAAAGCAGGACCCACCTGGCACATTCCCATTTATATGTACCAAATTTAAGAGCAACGGCTCCACCAAGGCTTTAATACAAAAAGGAAAAACGTTCATTTGGTTGCAGTTCAAAAAATCACATTTTCCTTTATCTTCCAATTCTGCAAAGTCGCATTCGATGTCTGTTACCATCAGGTAATCTTTCTCGTAAACTCCTATTTTTCCGCTTCTGCGTTGGTGAAGGTTGTACAGGAATGCACTCATAAGAAACCATTTATAAGCACGAATAAAGGATATATGCCTAGATTCAACGTACAAGAATTCATCTTCCGATAAATTTCTCAGAAGTATGATTCTCCTCTCACACAGACTCAACAATCTTCTCGAAGATAAAGTAACAAAGAAAAATGCAAAATGCCAATTCTACATTCATACCTAAACGAAAAAGTAATGAGCTTCTCTTCTCCTCCTTTCAAGTTCAAATAATAACAATCCTGAAAAATATTTTCAAAATATAGCTTCTCAAAATTATGGACCAAATATTGATATAAGTAGAGAAAATTCTGAGAGTAACTTTTTACATTATTGAATGTGTAGTATGTGTCTTCCTTTTCCTTCACCGGAATAATTTTTCCATCTCCGTTATTTTCCCTCATTTCCGGAATCTCCATTGAATCTTCCTTCTTTTTTATGAGCAAATTTAATATGTTTTCCTCTCTTTCAATTTTCTCCTTTTTCACGTAAAAGCTAAATAGCTTCCTCGGTACTATCAGGACGTTGGTTTCTTGTCCTTCGTTCTTGATATAAAATCTGTTACATTGGGAAGGATATTAAAATGCGAAGAAAAACAGTGAATTGGGTGAACATTAAAAATGGATACATGGCTATGGAGGTGGTAGAGAATTGTCTTGGGGACCCCACGACACGCTCCTTTATTTATTCAGTTCTTTTTTTTTTTTTTTTCTTTCGCAAATTGATTACGATTTTTTCTTCTTCTCGTGAGACCGAATTGGCCCAAAGTTTAAAATTTTCTGGAACTTCATTTTTGGCATTGATCGAAATGCCTTTATCTGCAAAGGGGTAATATCGCGAAATGCCCTTTCTGTAGGGCGCTTCCGAAAAGACGCATTTCGCTTGGGGAAAAGAACTAACATTTCACATAAAAATGAAAAGTTGCACACATATATATATGTATATTCACATTTACTGTACACTAGCTTGTTCTAATTCCCCCCTTTTTTTTTTTTTTTTTTTTTTGTCTTTTCTTCTCATTTTAATTATATATACGTCTATCGTCTTGTTCCCAGCTTCCGATAGAATTTTTATTTGGTCCCTTTGATGCCTCAGAGTGAAAGCGCTGTAACCTAATTTGATCTTCCCAACAGGGGGAGAAAAAAAAAGTGGTGAAAAATGTCGTGTATTTGTCATCACGCAGGTTAATTATCACATTTTATTATGCAAATTATATTGATTTCTTCCTCCTTACCTTCAAGGTATGTCCAGGCGCTATTTGATTGTTCAAATTGTTCTTGGAATTATCCTCATTCTTGTTATACACATTAATGATATCCTTTATGTGAAAGTGGCTTGTGGATGGTGGCACTATAATGATGTGTAGCAGCGTACTCCCTTTGTTCGTGATTAGTAGGTCCCTCGTCAGGGTTTCATCTTTCCTTACATCTGTAAAGTACTTTATGGAGGGGTAGCGCCGTGCGCGTATATTTACAGCGTGGTGTTCCTCTGAACGTATTGCCCAACCGGCCTGTTATATTTTCCCCTTGTTCTCTCCCGTTCTGAAAAACAACAACACCGCACATATACAGCTAACTCAAACTTACTACTGTAGTGGGACTAATACACAAGTAGTCATTTAAATCCTCCGTTTTGGACAAATTCAACCTGGGGTTCTTCAAATAATTGAAGAATGTACTTTCCTTTTCTTGATATTTTTTTATTTCCTCCTTCTGTTCTTCTACTTCCTTTTTTAAATCTTCGTCTTTTTTTTTTTTGTATTGCTTTTCCAATTTGAGCATGTACTTTTTCATGTATTTATCTTTTTCTTCTGCGCTCATCCTGCTGTTTTTTTTTTTTTTTGGGTTCGTAATTATGCAAGAAGAGCAATAAAAAAAAGAAAGAAAAACAGTGCATGTAAAATTTGCCTTAACAGACATTTACACACTCATGTTAAGATGCTTTATTTTTGTCTAAACAATGTTTACTATTTTTCAATTTTTTTCTGCTTCTTCAGCTTGTAGGACAAGGTTTCCTTCTCCTGCAATTGAAAAAAAAAAAAAAAAAAAGGAAAACATTCTATCCTTTTTGAACACAAAAAGAATGTTAAGTTTATATGTGTAAAAATATTTTCTTATTACTTCTATATTGAGAGGAGAGGTCACTTCACCCTTAGTTCCAGCCTTTAAATTGTCATGTCCATCTGGGATTACGTTATTTTCTTCCTTCTTATTTCCTATATTCATAACAAGGTCGTCCATTTTCTGCTTCCTCATTTTAAATCCTTTCATATCTTCTAGAAATTGGATACTTTTGTTGAGTCCCTTGACATGGCAACCCTTCGCCTTTTCCGTTGCAAAAAGTTCTCTTTCTTTAAAGGGAGATATTTCGCCTATACTCTTGGGAAGATTGCTTTCGAAAATTTCATCATTTTTCAGGTTCGTCAACTTGAATTCATTTGAAGGGGAGAACATGTTATCCTTATCCTCTCTCTTGTTACTTTTGCAATCATCTGTATCTCGTCGCTCCATTTCGTTTCTCCCCTTCTCTGCAGTGTGTAACATTCGAACGAAAGGGGTATGTACATGAACTCAAGCCTATACACTCATGATCATTCGTGTGAACGAGCATATGTATGTGTATTTTATCCCCTTCACAAAACTGTCAATCTATTCGTATTACTTGTTTTATCCCCATTATGAGGGAGCTTATCAACCTCCTTTTTAATTTTCCTCTTATTTATTTCTTCACACCCCATCTCCTTCTCAGTGAAGGACATTTCCTTAGGAAGAGTGTCATCATTTTGGTCCTTTTCAATATATCTAGTCTCTTCATTTACATTCCATTCAGATGTCTTTATCAATTTCCCACGTGCCGTTTCGTCTTCTTTCTTCTCCTTCCACAAACCCTTTTTAGAAGCTTTATCCTTTTTTCCTTTTTTTTTTTTTTCCATATTTTATATTTCAATGTCTTTTAACCACATTGAGGGAGGCAAGATGAACGCACTTTCTCTCCATAGTACGTAAGAAGATTACTCATACATAGACAGCTATATTAATAACTACACAGTGACATTTCTGTTCCTATTAAAATGTTGTGATAGGTACATTTTCCTTTTTCAGCTAATTTTATGGTATGTAATTTTTTTTTTTTTTTATCCATCAAATGTTTTTGTGCGTTTTTTTGAAAAATGCGTATATGACATGGGGGAATAATTGCACAAAAAAAAAAAAAAAAAAAATAGGAATAAAAGGCGAAGAAAAAGTGATGCGACATACAGAAGGGCAATAAATTGCCAATCAAACGAAAAAAAAAAAAAAAAAAAAAAAAAGAGAGGATAAATTAAAGAGAGGCATATGAAAATCACCTTCAAATCGTACGTGCTGTCGTGTCATACGTGTGTTTTGATCTACATTGATGAACAATTTTAAAGGCATATTAAGTTCATAGCCATTATTGCAAAATTCCTCCATGCGGAAAACACACAGGTAGGGTTCCGTATGACCATTCTCCAGAATGTCTACATCAGGATAACTGATATTGTTGATACGAAAAAAAAAGTCGACAAATTGTAACTACGGAAGAAAGTGTATAAAGGGGGAGTATTCTCACCTGTATTTATTTTTTTTTTTTTTTTACCCCCTCTTGTAAACGCATTCTCTGTGAAGAGAAGTAGAATGCGCATTGTAAGACAAAACTAGGAACTAACGTATCTTGACTCTCCATAGGGGAATCAACCCTTCTTCCTCTTTATTAAAGGAAAAAACGATGTCAACTTGGATTGGCTGCTATCATTGGAATTTTTTCCCCCTCCAATATTACCTCCTACAATTTGTTTTCGCTCGTGATTCGTTTTTTCGCTCCTTTTGGATATTTTTTTATTCCTGACCAAACAACGCTCATCAGATATTTTTAAAAAATTCATAACTTCCCGCTGTAAGTTCAGGCACGAGTTGAACATGTTCAGGATCCTTGTCTTTTCCTTCGGGTTATAAAACACAGTAGGAATTATATTACAAGGTTTGATAGATTTTACAAAATTTTCCAATTCTGATAAATTCGAATGTTCACTATATGGGATTAAAAAAATGGAGATTTCCTTATTTTGATAGAAGGAATATTTTTTCACCCATCCTGTGGGGATAATGTAATAGAAGGAATCAAATTCTTTTTCGATTTCTTCGTCTATTAAATTTTTAAATTTTTCTTTTTCAATTTTAGGGAATATATACGAATAATTAATGTCAACTATGTGGATCTGTGCTTCCAACTTATTGTCTGTTATTCTATTTAATATATTTTTATTGTGTAAGAAGGACTGAATTATTGTTTTTTTTTTTTCATTCCTGAAATGTATTTTCATGTTGCACGCCTCAGATACGCTTAGATAAATTTTTTCCTTCCCCAGATTGTAGGTTCCAAACATGAATAGGGTCTTCTTTGCAGGGGTTCCTTCTCCCCCTGATTCCTTCTCATCCCTATTCCCCACTTCATTGACTTCGCTCTTTTCCGCGCCATGTGTAGTTATCCCATTCTTTTCATCGTCGTTTGTTCTACCCACTTTTTTTCCTCCCCATGCGTTTTCCTTATATTTATGCGCGCGAGTTCGTTTGCCCGTCCTAGCAAGGTTAGTCTTGTGCTTCCCCCCCTTCTTTACCGTGACGCCGACCGCTTGGGCGAAATTTTCTCTCACTTTTTTCTTACATATATAAATAATAAAATTAATCAAATACATCTGCGGCGCAAACAAATTATTTTTCGACAGAGCATACGTTGTGTCCAGGTAAATGGTCCTTATATAATTGGAGTCTTCTTCCGATTCCTTCACCTCACAAGGGGTACTTATTTCTTTTCCACCTTTGACATATTCCAGTTTGATGAGATTACTATCGATTTCCTTTTTCTCTTTTATCACTGTCTTCTTTTCTTCAATGGTATGCTCATATGTAAAGCGAGACTCCTTCACGTCAATGTCCTCTTCCTTTTTTACCTTTCCGTTTTCTCCATTCGTCCTATCACACTTGACGCCATTTCCTCTATTAAGATTCAACGGGCATTTATCGGAAAAATGGTGAAGCAATTCCCTTTTTGTCAAAACTGAGGATTCTGTATCCTGCGGACTCGTTCCATCTTCTAACCTATCTTCATCAGAGATGGAAACAAAGCGAATGTTCTTTACGTTATCCTCATTAATTATCACGTTCTCGTTTAACCTTTTATTGCCATCATGGAAAAGTAAAATGTCTACTTCGTTCTGATTAAAATATAGAGACAAATCTACGTAAATGAAAAAGTTAAAATAATTTTCCTTTTCAATGGAATCATAAAAATAAAATTCTTTTCTCACATTTTTAAGTCCCCAAATTAAATCTTCCACATTTTTTAAATAAGCTATTCTAAACTCTTCAAAATTTACAATGTAAGTTTTTCTTTTATAAATATTTAAATGTTCACTACTAAAATGGATGTTATACTGATTGCCCTTCCATGAAAAGTTCGTCTTCATCTCGGTGGACAACTCCCCCTTGATGATTTGTTCCTCCGATTTTGTAGGACTCAACTTTTCCAATTTCTGTTTTCCATTTTGTTCATTCCTTTTAGAACTTAACACTTTTTTTATCAAAAAGGTATGAACATTGGAATAACGGAAATCACCTGTGTGTATGATTTTTGTTCCGTTTGCAAATTCAAAATAGATAATTACAGATCCAGGACAATGATTTGCGTCGATAAAAATTACTTCGAAATTGAAAACATGGTAATTCTTATTAATTTTTAAATTGTGTATATATTTCTCATTTACTCCAATTATGTTTGTTAACAACTTTTTTGTTATGGTCGACGAAAAGACGTTCTCATGGAAGTATTTATTTATGTTGGTGTAATGATCGGCATGGAAATGAGTTAGGAAATATATCTTGGTGATTTTTTTTTTTTTTTCTTCTTCTTCGTCTAGAAGGGAGGGAAAAATCGCCCACAAAATGGGAGGGGGATAAAATATAAAAATAAAGTGCTCAAATGGGGGGTCTTACACGCATGTTCGGAAACAGGCATATTTCAAATATATATTTCTACACAAAGGTGATGTTCACCCTGGAAGATTGGTTCTAGAACAGGCGTTTTTTTCTTTTTTTTTTTTTTTTTCTTATTTTTTTCCCTCCCCCCTTCTTCACAGTCATGCAGAATACGGCGTTATCAAATGGACGTGCTAAACATGTTTTAATAACTATGTGCATAGGATTACACACTCAGATGCTCGTGGCCCGTGCCTCCATACCTGTGACTCTATCCTTCTTCCTGGTGTAGGGGAATTTATCTACGATAATCAGGGGGTCATTCTGAATCACATGTATGTTATCTTCAACCATTCTGTTAACTTTCCTCCTTACCTTTTTAAAAAATGAACCTGCTTCTTTTCCTCTGCACTATGCCTCCAACGATATATGTTCTTACGATGTTAAACCAAGAGAACGAATAAAATGAATGAAACAAAAGAAGCGAACAGAACGAAAGTTTGCCGCGCAGGCATTTGTTCCATTTTTGCCCGCAAGGAAGTTCATTGCTCATCGCACCCCTGAAGGAATACCGCCTTATAATGTGACAAGTTTCATCATTTTTTTTTTTCTTTTCCAAAGAAGAATCACAAGTTCTGCATTACAAAAGGGAAGGAGAAAAACACATTATATTTTGTTCATTCGGCAATTACACAAATGTGCATGTTTTTATCTTTGCATTCTTACCACTTGGTGTTGCTCATCATTTTCTCTGCTTAGTCAAAAGAGAATAAAAGGACCAAGTGGGCAAGATGAAACAATTTTATTTACCCTTTTTCTTGTCGTGCTATTTTTATAGCTTCATGAACTTCATTCAAAAATGTCCGCGCTGATAGCTGTTTTTTCTACAGACGGGTAAGCACCTTATTTTTTATGTTCCCCACCACATGGGAAGAAAGCAAAAGCAGTTTTCTTGTTTGATCTCTTTTCGCTTTAAATGCATTATGGCCGCACTTCGGATGAGAGGAAGTGAACATTTAATTTATTTATCAGAAATGAAGGGTAATACGACATCGCGGTTAGGCGCTTACCTGTGCATACATATATACATACACCTCTTTGTTATAGGGGAAGCAACTTTTTTTTTTTTTTTTTTTTTTTTTTTTCTCCAACTGGGTAACCATAATTCAGCAAAAAGCACCTCACCACAGCCAACAATGCAACAAGAATTATCTTGTTCTACGATCTCCAAAAGAAGAAAGAGCACCTCCCCGTAAAGTTCAAAAGTGATCATTGGAGAAATTACCGCACAATAAGCATGCCTGTACCGTTTAAAGCTCATATTACAACATTTTGCATACATCGACATAACAACAATTTCGCTTTATCCTTCTAACTTTACAAATATGTTCCTTTTAATTTGAATGATTATCATATTCGCAAAAGGACAAAGGACAGGGAAAGCTTAAACTTACCCCACCCTTACGTCGAAAAAACATTTTGGAATGACCAAAAAGCAAGTTCAAAGAAAAAAAAAAGAAAAAGAAAAAATAATAATGCTTCTATAAGATGCTACCGTGGTAAAAGTATGCAAATTTGTAACCGAAGAGAAGCAAACACATTTCTCTTCAAAGAGCCGCAAAGAGCAGAGCCGATGTGCAAGCAAAAAAATTGTACAAAATATTATTTACTACAAAAAATCATAAGGACTTTGCCGCTTTTGTTAAAATAAAAAAAAAAAAAAAAAGGTGAAACTTCTTTTAATATGCTGTCTTCCCCTCCAAAAATGAATAAGCATTGTTTTTCTTTTTCCCCTTCCCTTACATATAACAAATGTTTTGATGTATGCCTCCTTTAGGCATATCTTAATTTCTAACCACTTTGGAAGAAATGGAGATTTCTCCTTTTTTCTTTCAGGCATATTAGAAAGTTCCTTTTAAGCTTAAACTCTTTGTAGTCTAAATGGGGAAAAAATGTGTAGGCCTTTTTTTTTTTTTTTTTTTTTTTTTTTTTGCACGACATTTAGGACTTCAAACTGATGCTATAATTTGTATGCGCGAGGAAAGCACCGGAAAAATAGAAAAAAAAAAAAAAAAAAAAAAATCCAAAAGGGGCACAAAAGGAGGAACATATCGTAATAATGTATGGGGAGAAAAAATGCGTTCCCTATAGATTCTCTTCCCCATCTGAATGAACTTAAATGTGCCACGCATCTTTTCTCGCGTGCGGCCACTCATAATTTATCACACTATGTCTTTGCTCACTCTATAGCCCGATCACACATGTTTCTTGTTGCCCTTGCAAAGCTTAACAATTTTGTAGAATCAGTAAAGCACACTTGTTTCAACTAAGGGGCAAATCATTCGTAGAATAATTTTACTGCAAAAAATGTAAAAATATTATTAGTTAAAAAAGTAGACAGATGTAGAACTTATCCTTTTCTTTATACTCCCTTTTATCGTTCTAACATTATTTACGATTGTCGCAGCCCTGGTTAGAGGAGGAATAACGCCTTCCACATGGCCATTCACATACATGCAGACATTGCATATACATTTGTTCAGCACCCCACCGATCCTTAACAACACTGCGTCATTCCAAGGGGCCAATCAAAATGGACGACGATAAGCTGAGCAGTCTTATTCAAAAAATAGGTACAATAAGATATTCCCTCCATTTGAAAAAAAAAAAAAAAAAAAAAAAAGTGAAAATTACCGTGCATGTAGAAAGTACACACAATATCGCGTCCCTGAAAAAATGTGTCAATTTTCTTGCCTCTTCACGAAGGGCAAAATAACAACCAAACCCCTACGTCTGCACCAGAACCTGCACCGCCCCCACAGGAATTACAAAAAAAATGATCATATAAAAAAACACACAACGGAAACCTTTCCGCACTGTTTCCACTTTAGGGCACAACATAGATGACATCCGAGATAGGTCAATGATTATGCTGATACAAAAATATGAAAAAAGTATAATAAGCGAAACAGACTTTAAGAAAAGAAATTATTTCTTTGATATTATTCTTCGTTACATTAACGATAGAAACAGCTCCATTCCTTTGAAAGCGCTGATCCATATTTTGGACTTCGTTCGGTGCATAATAGAGGTAAAAAAAAAAAAAAAAAAATGTGCGCCCCTTTTCTGCAAAAAAAAAAAAAAAAATAAAATAATTTGAGCATCATGGCCTCATCGCTGTTGTGTAGTAGTTTTTATTTTTTTCTCACAAATGCAGTAGTGTATAAATGTGTTACATATACGAAGCTATCATGTGTATACCCCCCCCTTCCTTCTATGCCCTAATATCCTTCATTAGTGCGTTTAATGAACCGTCTTGTTTATCGCACTTTGCTTCTTTATAAACATTTCAAACACACATGCTCTGCACCATTCTTCGGGAAAGCAGCGTAGCCTGTCTGATGCTCCGTCACACCATGCTCATTCCCATCTTCTCTACCACAATGCCACGTAGAAGGATCAAGATATCAAAAGCAAATTCGAACAATTCGGAATACATGCATTCACCAAGGAGTTCTTAACCCATTTTAGAGATAACGAAGACAGGTACAAAAAGAATAGTGCCGCCAAAAAATTAAATGTACAACATGACATAGATAATAACTGCCTCATAAACTATGAGCAAATGCAAATGCAAAACAGTAACAATGAATATAACCAGGTGGTCAGAATTCTGAACCAGCTGATTCGTACCTACAATGGGGACAACCCAGACGACTTCTCAAAGTGGGACACTCAAAAATATGCACCTAATGTTCACGTAAATAATACCCCCAATGATCTAAGTAATGCAAATGGGGAGGCCGAATCGCCAGAAAGCAACGAAAAGCTAAACACACAAAAAACTCCCCATAACAAAAACAACGTAACGGAAAAGACGAGCGACATGATAGATTTAAATAAAGAAGAAGGAGAATACAATGTTACACGAAAAAAAAGTTCCTCCATAAAGGAGAAGACATGTACTCCCCCCCGGAGGAAGGAACACTCACCTGAGAAGGCAAAAGAAAACACAAAAAAAATCACCTCAAGTAGGCAGGACAATACAGATAGTACACTCTCACAAAAGGATCTCCTAAATATAAGCCAAATAATGGAAAAAAATAACTGCATAAATATATTTACAAAAAATAATTTTTCCAAAAGTGAAGATTTCGAGTATTACAACTCTTTATATGAAGCAAAAAATGAAGTGAATAAGAGGAGTATATATTTGCTCCTAACCTATAAGATATATAAGGCGAACAAAATAAGGGAAGGGCATGATAACTTAAAGCATGGATCGGTATCTACACGGCGAAGTCTGCAAAGCTACTACAATTGTGATGAATGTTATTATTCACACATTTTGAATAAGTACACATTTTTCTACCTATACAACTTCTTCGACTGCTTCGATGTCTTCAGAAGGAACTTCCTAGACATAAACGGAGTAGAACATGCAATCGAAGGGGGAGACCCCATAAAGGGG
The DNA here is from genome assembly GCF_000006355.2 of Plasmodium knowlesi strain H. Taxonomy (NCBI): domain Eukaryota; phylum Apicomplexa; class Aconoidasida; order Haemosporida; family Plasmodiidae; genus Plasmodium; species Plasmodium knowlesi. Next base: position 1,989,432 of record NC_011913.2, on the reverse strand, counting down.
GGTGTGAGAAAAAATCAACAAGATAGAAGCAAAGAGGGGGAAAATTTCTTCGAGGAGTATTTCACCTACTTAAATAATAAACACGTATATAACAAAAGCATAAGCTACAAAATAAAAAATTACATTAACAAAATGAATCTCCTGCATTTCTACCTGAGCATGAAGTTTAACTATTTCGAATGCTTAGGGATGAATATAATAAAAAAAATAGTAAGCATAGACGACTTAATTTATATGCACAAAGAAGTGAACAAAATTTTAAATGAATATATTTACATTTTCAATAAAGATATATTTCTCTTTAACTATAAATTTGTGTACACACTTAGTTACAATATTCACTATATTTATAAAAATTACGTCGAAAATAATCAGGCACAAAATGAATTCCATCATATGAATAACCTTCTAAATAGTCTAGCTTATCTTATTTTTATAATTATTTATAGCCTTTACATAAGCGTAACCCAGAGTGGTGGTGGATGCCTTTGTAACAACATTCACAATATCTACCTTAATAACTTTTTTTTCCTGATTAACCAAAATGTGTTTTACTTACTTTTGCTTCGAAAAGGAGGAAAAAGTTCCAACTCCTCCGCTGGAAATCAAATCGGTCCAGAGTTCAAGTATGGCCATAATAGGAACAAGGTGAACAGTGCACAGGGAAAAGGCCCTCCTCAATCCGAAAACAACGCAAACCAGACAAGTGGGACAGATGACCTCAATAGCATAAACTCATTTTACCTAAGGAAGAACGAAGAGAGGGCGATTCGAAAATCGGGCGATAGCACCAGTGTACATTTCAACGAGGGGGACACCTACTATTACTTATTCATAACGAAAAATAATTGCGTCTATTTTTTCAAAGTATTAATTTTCTTCATGCTAGAAATTTTAAAATTTTCGCACTGCAAAATTAGTAGCATAAAGGAAAGATGCACTACCCTCAACTTCCACATAGACAATTTTGTCGTCATTTACAATTTCCTGTGTAACGTTTTAGAATACTACTTTGATGAGCCAGGAAAGAAGAAAGACTCACACTTGGAGATTCTCATTGATTACATTGAAGAGAACAACTTACATGGGCATGGAGATAAGAAGGCAAAACAAAATGGGGCCCCCCATAGGGAATACCTTTCAGAAAATTTAAGCATCCAAGAGATCAACAGTTTTTCTTCCTCCTCTTCCAACTCCTCTAGCGATTTAAGAAAAAACAAATTTCAAAGTATTGATATGTTTACTAATAGTGATCTTCGGAAAACTTACAAATACAGCCCTAAGCAATTAGAGCTCCTGAAAATCGTCTGCCTTTACATAAACTACACTCCCGTGTCATTCATTTTGATGAAAAAAATACAACCCAAATTAGTCGACCTGTTTAGACGGTTCCTCTTCGACATGCACCTAAACACGCACCACTTAGAATTGTTGCACTTTTTCAAAATTTTTTTCTTCTTTTATGATTACGAAATTTATAAGGAGTACATCGATTTCCTGTGTTACTTTTACTCCTTGGCCAATTTGTTTTTCCTCTACCGTGGTGTTGGTGGGGATGGCGATGTCAGTGCTGTTATTGACGGTGTTGATGGTTTTGGTTGTTTTCGCGGGTCCGCCTTCCGATCAGATATCTCCACCTTCATAAACACCAGCAATAACATCTCTCACTTTTTTTTCTTCGTCCCAACTAGTTACTGCGCCCTCAATGGCTTTCTTCAAAAGTACCACACAGAGAACACCGCAACAGATTTACCCGCCCCACATGCCAACGAAATGTTCTCAAATCCTGCCGACGCAAAAAATGAGCCATCTCTTGAGCCCCTGGAGACATTCAAATCACAAGACTTTTTCGATGCCCCCAATTCGGAGAAAATAAAAGAAACGGTAGATGCACATGGTAGACATGATAGTGAGGCATCCCACTGCATAAAGAAATTTTGTCATGTTTTGCTACAAATAGAGGGAGACTACAAAAAGGAACCGTTAAAAAATGGCCAGTGCAAAAAGGAGCGGTGCGAAAATCAAATGGACAATTTCACACACCAAGAATCACATCAAGGTAGCGCCACTCAAGGGGACTTACCCAAATTCGATGCCCACTTTATTGACAAAATTACCCAAGTGCTAGTCGAAAACAGTCTCAGAATACTCTTCAATTCTCTTTCGCTTCTATCCTCTGAATATAACAACCTCACAAATTATGTCCAGTTGGATAAACAAGAAAAGGGATCCATGTACCAATTCATTGTTAACAAGTTAAAGGGTTGCAGAAATAAAATGTACATACTAACTTTTAACCACAAATTAGAAGGTAGAACAAATGTTTCAGAAAATATTAAATTCGTTGAACTGTTTAAAAACTTTGTCCTCCTCCTGCACAACATCATTTCGATCATGTATAGCTACAACACGGAAATTATATTTTTTCTTTTTAATTTTATTTTTAACATTAATTATGAGAAGGGGTCCTTTGACTGGAATAATAATGAACTATCAGGGGATCCCCAAGGCGCTTACCCCTTTGTCCAGAATTACAACTACCAAATGGGCTGGGGGAATCAACGGGGGGACTTGTCCTATGGGGATTTCGATCATAATACAATTTCTGAAAAAAACATCCAAATGGGAAACGTTCCCAAAAATGTACACATGGCAGATTATAGCCATTCGAAGACTAACCTAATGAGTCAAAATAATTCCCACAACGTAGTCTACAGCCATGGAAAGTCAAACCAACCCGAACCTCCCAAGGTGTATGAAGACACTCAGTATATTATCCCTATCCTTCTTCAAAAGGATAATAAACATGCTCAAAATGAGGAGGAAAATCATTTCGTTCAAGAAAAGGGAAATAATTTACTAGGAACAGATCCCTCTCAAAAATATACCTACAAAAATGTGGACCAATTCGACCAACAAGAAAGAATCAAGTGGGAATCCTCCGAAAGGGTGAACTCCAAATTTGATGGGATGAATCAAACCTATGTGAACAATTGGTCGAATAATGACATACCTTGGAAATACACTCCTCACGGAGGGAAGACGAAAATAAAATCCCGGGATTTCTACACGAGGACATTCCAAATTAACGAATTCGTTGACGTCATATACGAACTGTGCGTATATAGCAAAAAGGAAATAAGAAATTATTATCTCTTTTTTATAATAGAAAATATCAAGAAAAAAGTGGAAACCCTGTTTGAGTCTCTTAAGGACAAAGAACTGAAAGAAAAAAAGAGGCTCTTGTCAAATATTAAGCTTTCCTCCAAAGTCCTCCTTTTTTTGTACTACTCCAAAAAGAAGTACATACTCTTGCTAGAGCAGGCCGCTTACAGCTCGTTCAACTTTTTGTATGACCACCATTTTGAGCCAATCCTTGGGCGTATAAACAATCATAACGGAAAGTGCGATAGTGCCCCCCCCATCAATGGCAATGGCAATGGAAATGACAACCATAACGGCCAAGTTCCTCGTGTCACGGGGGGGAAACAGGCAACCGAACAGAAAGCACTCACCAGCCTCGCCTACTTCTACAAGAACGTATTCCTAAACGTACACAGTTTATATTTCCTCCTTTTTCAAAGGAAGAAGAAAAAGAGGACCCTTTCTCTTAAAATCATGTGGAAATTGCACCATCAGTTTAGGCTAAAGTTCACCAAGTGGTGGGGCAAGACAAAGAAAGACGCCTCACCAAATGGTACGATGAAACGAGAGAAAATTCAAAATTGCATCGAAGAGGCACAACATAACATTCGCGAAGAAGGTGAAGCAACGTCGAAGTATGAAGGAGACACTGTAGGAAGCCACACACATGAACCCAATCGAGAAAACCAAAACCATCATCAACAGAAGCAAAATAATCAGTGCCATAACACCTTTAACTACTCAAACGACTGGAAATTTAACACCAATATGTTGAACATGTACATAAGCCACTTTGTACTTAATCATATCCCAAGCGACGAAGAAGTTATCATTCAAGCGCTACAGAAAGTAGACATGGAGACGGAGGAATTGTCTCTAAACTTTTTCGACCACGTAATGTCTTTCATATTGAAGAGAACATCCAAATTAAGAGAAGGTGATACTTGCGTTGAAAACACTACAGAAAGTAAAAGCCAAAAAGGGAATCCATCACACATGAACCATTTTCTTCTCTTAATTTATGAAAAAATAAAAAGTCTATACACGAAACTGATAGGGGAAATGCTTGCTAAGGAACAAACCAGTAGAAACAATATTGAATCCTTTGTCTATGTCCTAAAAATACTAATTCTGTTGATCATCACAAACTATAGGAATAGCAACATATGCAAAAGAATATACAAGGAGAGGTACTTTTATCTGTCCCACTTGTTTTGCTTCTTTTTCTACGATAATGAAATTGTTAGAGCTTTGTCCATCAGCTTGAGTTTCTACTTGATATTCGATCAAAACATCTTGCTATTGAACAAGCACAGGATATTCCTCGAACCGCATTTGTTACAAGAAGAGAAATGTAGAAAAGGTGAAATGGGCTTAGAAAGGGATGAATATTCTCCTAATTGGTTAACTGAAAAAATTAACTTGCCTCATCACACCTGCACAAACATGTTAGAGAATTCCTTAATAAACGAAGTGAAGGTAGAATATATGGAGGGGTACTACAAAGAGGGTCGTAAAAGTATCATTAACAAGTGTGGAGACGGAGAAGATATACTCCATCGAGAGACACCTAAAATGTATGATAATATCTTCTTTAATCTACACAGAAATAGATACAAGAGAAAAGACACAAGCAAGAATAAATATTTTGATAAGGAAATACAGGCCAACCAGATGGACGATGTAAACAAGGCCTCATTTCATATAGAGAAAAAAATCCTTTTCTTTCTTCCCTTTTGGCTTTATAAAAAACTGCAACCAAATAATTTTCTGCTAAATGTTAAAAAGTTAAAATCTTTTTTTTCCTTCTCAACCAAATATTCCTATCTGCATGAGTTCCATGACGCAAAATTAAATTCCAAGGCAAAGGAATTATCCTTTTACGGGAACTACAACGCGGATAATATATTCAGATCCTACTTCCTCTTCCTTAACAAGTATTATCATTTGTCAAGAAGGTTGAGCACTGCGCCAATTAGAATGTCACCGAGTGGAACAGCCACCATTGGAAGTTCCTCTGACCCTTTGGCCCACAGAAGTTGCAACCAGTCCATTTGGAGAAGCATCATAGAATCGAATGATAAATTAGAGACACCAAGATTTCCCATTTCGAATGTGAATTCTTTTCTTTTTTTGAATGCTAAAGTGGATATAAAGCACACTTCCGTAAATGGGTCGACTTCCTACATTTCCAATTTGATAAAAGTATTAAAGGTCTTGCCACCTATAAACGACTCTGCAGATAAGGAAACGAACTTTTCTTACATCTACAATTTGAACGAGCTATTTTTCTACCTGAACAACTGCTACATGCAATTGCTGTGCACAGAAGGTTCCACCATATATCCTGCGGAAGGGTGGAGCGCATACAACCAAGTGAGCTACGCAACAGGTGAGGAATCAGCCAAAAGGGATGATGTTCAAGTACCATCAACAAAAAGAAAAAATATTCTAAATGGATCAACACAAAAGAATAATGAAGAAAATACCAATGCAAGAAGCACCAAAAACAAGCAGACACATTACCTCCTCCAAAGCGACTACGATGAAATGATGAGTGCCATACATTTCGTTTACACCACCATTTTCCCCTATATTAACAAGCTCCTTTTTTTTATGTACAACCAATTGACAATAAATAACAAGGGCCAAACTTGGACGAGAAATGTGAGGAATGAAACAAGCGCAAGCATAAGCACAAGTACGAGAGCAAGTGTCGTCATTCATTCGAACCTCCTGTTACTGAAATATTTAATAAGCATCTTAGATGTATGCCTGTACATACAGTTAATACTAGAGAAAAAAAGAAACATGGAAGGAAAAATTCACCACCTAGATAATAATATAGACCTTTCCCTTTTCGTCTACAAATTGCTCTTCATATCCTTTACTACATCATCTTTGAAGAATAAAATTTCCAGCTTCTCCCTCAACTTGCTTTACAATTTTGTGCATCTGGATAATTACTACGTTAGGATGAAGAATAGCTGCCATGATAATCTAGCCATTATTAATGATCGTCTAGCTTGCACGAACCCTATTGATAGAACTAGCGACCACCTTGATGATAGTAACTTCAACTTGATCGACGATGGAGGGGGAAACCCCATGCTTCTCAAAGAGCAACGACGAATCAGAAATAGGAAAATGGAGAGAAGGAAAAACTTGTCCATTCTTGTCAACTTTCTTTTCTTCATACTTTCCAAATATAGGAAAAGAAAAAAAAAAGTTAACAAAGGAGATCCAACTGAGGAAAACGCAAACAACAACGTCTACTCCAACATAATAAATGTTTACGAAATGGAGAAGACCATTAATGTAGAAAATGCCACATTTCAGAACCACGAACAGCAGTATCTAAAATTAGATATTTACTTTGTGAAAAACGTTTTGTCTATGCTTCACGTAGTCTTGAGGCGAGGCTATTTTTTTGACGTGCACTTGGTCAATGAAGACCTATTAAGCATAAACATGGAAGTGCTAATGCAACATGATTTCGCGCCTTTCACGCAGAGGAGGGAAGCCTACCAAACGAAGTTAAAGGGTACTTTGCAAAATGCCTCAGAGGAGAACGCAGATGAGGGTAATAAAAAACAACCAAGAAGCGACAAACAAGAGATGGAAAACAACAATGTTGGAACATATCCCAAAGGAAGGATAAACTTACGCATCTTCAAACAAATTTTCCTAAACAAATACATGAGCACGCTGATAAACTTCTGCAACATTTACAACGACATCATTATAGAATGTTTGCATATCCAACTGCTACTCCTTTTTTTCAAATATATCCTTCAAGTATTCAAGTACCAAATCTGGAAACAGAATCTTATTAAAGATTCCAACAGTTCGAAGCAACATATCTTAGTTCATTTTCTAAAATACTACAAAGCGGACAAGGATGTGTGTAAATTTATTAAAAGGATTTATTTTGTCATTTTAAAATATGCAATATATATGCAGAATATTCGTATTTCTGAAGATGTGCATATTCCTTTCAATGGAGAGAAAAATATCCCACGGGATAAAGATGCACACACGAGCGTTGATCAACAGAGCGACCTGATCAACAAACATAACTATCAACTGAAGGAGGAAGCTATTTACAAAAATTACTGTCAACTGTTTTACAACTACACGATAAGTAAGTTCAAAAATTGTCTTGCGATCCATCAGGACGATGGATATATGCATCCGAGTGATCACTACGAGGAAGAGGATGATTATATCAAAGAAAGAATTTACAAACATCAGCAGAACCAGGTGGCCAACTCCAACTATATCTGCATGATTGATATGTACTGTCCTCAATGTGAAGAAACTAAAATCCTATTCCTATCCATTGTACTATTTTTGAGCTTTCTATTAGACAACTTTCCTTTTTTTTTCTTCCTAAATGGAAGGGATAACCAAGCAGATGAAGGGAACATTTGGAACCATAACACGAAAGATAACATGGGAATTTTGTGCGAACGTATTTTCCACTACTTGGGCAAAAAAAACATCTACATCAATTTCTACAATTTAAAAGAAGCCAAATTGTTTGAGAAATACTTTTTTAAAATATTCGTAAAATTGTTATTCTGCAATGAGAGGGAAACGATGAATAACTTGCAAAAGTACAAAATATATTTCTACAACAGAAAACTTGAATCCACTCACCAGGGTGGGAAGACCGACAAAACAGCTGCAAATATCAGTACGTCAAGTATAACGGAAAGCCAACCGATCAATCTCAAAAATAGCGATGAAAACAAAACGAACAAAGACAATGATATAAAAAAGGGAGGCAAACAAATGGACACACTTATCACTGACCAGGCATATACACATCACCTGCAGGAAGAAGGGAGTCCCATATTTACACAAAACATAAGCCATGATAATCACTTTTATCTAAATCATTTCCTCAACTACTTCTTATTTCAAAAGAAGAAAAAAAACAACTTGGAACTTATATATGACAAAATTTATTATTATATCCTCATCGTCAGCATGTGTTTCAAAGATCGAAACTTCCTAGCCTTGTTGCTATCCCAAAATGAGAACTTCTTCCTCGAATTCAACCGAATGATACAACACTATTTGAAATACGTTTTAAAAAACAAGCAAGAAATAAATAAAAAAAAAAAAAAAAATGAAGTCATGATTCATAACTTGTTGTATATATTCGTCTCCTATATATACATATACCTTAACGAACTTTACAACATTTTTTTTACACAAATAAAAAATGTCCTCACTCTTCCTTCCTTTTTTCAAAACATCATATATGTGGATAGGAAAACGGTGGACCTAAATGGACGGGAAATAATTAACACACACATAAAACCAGAGAACACATCAGTGGAGGCCCTTTACAATACTTTAATAAGCATGAAAAAAAAGAATTGGAACCAGAATTTAGAAAATTACACGGACGAAAATATAAAAAATGTAGTAGTACATAACATTTTTCACAATAACAATATATACTTATTCATTTTGTACATTATAAATGATAATAAATACAATGACAAAACAGAAGGTGGAAGTAGAGACGAAAAAAAATTACCCAATCGGATAGTGTCTTCCTGTTATGAAGAAAATCATCAATGTGACTGCCCACAACCAATTCATCTGGATTTTAAAAAAAATGATAAAATATTTTTAAACAAAATTACCACAAATATTGTCCTATTCTTCCTTTTATTTTTTTACGATTACTATTCATTCAATTACGAAATAAAGGAAAATATTCTCATGCAAATTGCCAGACATATCTTGGAACATTTCGCTACCTTGTACAATTCTGACCTCCTCAACATTCATTTGAACTACGCTCAAATGCTCAAAACGGCTAACTTGAAAAGGAAAAAAACACAGCTACCTGGACAGTCGTTATGCCGAATAAATCGGTACTTGAAGAAGTCGGCGGGGGACAGCCCATCCAAGGAGACAACTGCCCCCGATGGCAACAGGCAAGGTGAGGAGAAAATATATTCCTCTCACCAGAAATTTGTGAAGTGTTCTCGTGCGAGTATTGCCCTGGCGAGGATAAGGGAAGAGGGACGTAAAAAGAGGGGGGAAATGCAGAAAGGCCAGACCATGCGGGGAGATGCAAAAATGGGAGATGCAAAAATGGGAGATGCAAAAATGGGTGATGCAAAAATGGGTGATGCAAAAATGGGTGATGCAAAAATGGGTGATGCAAAAATGGGAGAAGACTCTCACTATCAAAATGCGCACAATAAAGATTTGCGTTACGATGAGAGCTGCCCCCCTGAGGAGCAGCCCCCGTGCGGAACCCCAAAAGAACCCAGCGAGCCCGGACAAGAGGCCCAGCCGCACATACAACTAATTATCAGACTAGTCGAAAAACTGAAAAGAAACAAAAAGCTCCTATTCCTGTACACCATAAACTGCTTCAGAATAATACAAACGTATAGCAATGTCTCCTCGCTCATGTTTAAATACAAATATATATCGACCCTCCTCCAGAAGCTTGCATACTTGACGGAGAAAAATGTTGTAGAATCTGTTTGGAATTCATTCCATTTTTACCTGAACAGCAATAACAAAAATGAAATAACTGCTTACAACGAAAAAGATACATTACAAGTAGATAAAGAAATTGGCTACCTTTCCTACATGTACCTAAACTACTTGTTCAAATTTATGTCTTGTTTTCTCCTATATGATGTGGCAACGTTGTACATGTTCTGCTCGAACATGCTAAATGGATTGGACACTCTGAACAGTCACTTAAAGGAGCTTATGGACAATAAGAAGGGCACATACCTCTGCTCGGTTATTTTGAAATTTTACCTTACCATAACCAACTCCTACTTCTTTGATTTCTCTCTATATGATAATGCGCTCGGCCCGATGAACCACGAAAGGGGGACAAGTCGCAACACGGAAATGGACTCCCCACAGGAGGTCATAACGATACAACTTATTGATGGTTTGAGAAAAAAGAAAAGAAAAGATAAGGGAGAAATAACTTACTTCTTATGCGTTAAAAAGTTGAGTAGCGAATTTTGTAGGAGCAAATTTCTACACTTTCTAATTAACTACGTTATGAACAACCTTGGTAATAACGTAAACAAAGCCAAGGTAGAAATTAAACAGAGCACCCACCTAATCTGTCTGATTCTGCAGTTATTGAGTTACCAAATAATTTTTATAGATAACAAAAATGAAATTTTAAAGCTCGCTAATGTGTTAATTAAATACATCAAGAAGAAGGACCCATGTCTGGTCACGACGTACTATATAATTTTATTCTTCAATTCCTGTTTTATCAACTCATCCTTGGACGAGAGAATAATAACATTGCTATTCAGTTTCGAAAAAAATGATAACATTTGGTTTAACTTGATATTCTTGCAAAACAGTAAAATTAAAAGAAGCAAAGAAATATTACTCCTAATCAAGTTCTCCATTTTACATCTCTACCTGCTATTACTAAAAAATAAAAACTCTTTCAAAAAATGCATCCTCTGTATTTCTGGTGACTTAAACATATACTTCGTTTTCATATACGTCCTCAACGAGATATATGAGTACTTCAAAAGTTGCAACATCGAATGCAGTCCATTCCGAGCAACGAACATAAATCAGCATGAAAAGAGCAAAAATGAAAATACAAAAAGGGAGAAGTATAACAAGTATTTCTACCTGTACGCAGAACTCCTCGTTATCATCACAGAAATGATTAAAATAATGAATACTAATGATGTCAATAAATACATCACCATTCAACATAACAAGGAGAAAGACAACTTGGTCTTACAATTTAAAAATTTGTACAGAAAAATAAAAAACGAATTAAAGCAGTTCGAGCAATCAATAAAATTGATAAAGTATCTCATATTTATTCACCCCCTTATGATTAATATACATGAACTGCACAAGTTCTACTTATGCATATACATAAAGGAGTACCACTACTTCCACAAGGAATTTTTTAAATACGATATGTTCCTAGCAGATTATTTGAGCCTACTTCGGGACAAAAGGAAAGCAAAAATCTCTAACATGGGGACAGCTCAACGAGGTTCGGAAGGCAAAGAAACAGGGAAAGTTTCTTCCGAGACGGCCCCAAAGCAAACATACCATTTTTCGAATGATGGAATGACGAAAAAGGACAATAAAGATATTTCTCCCCATGCGTTAGTAGATGTCGCACAAAAAGGGACCACCTTCGAAAAAGATAATATGCACTTTTATTTTTTTTTCAACACTCCAAAGAATTATAATTACCAAGTAAACAATTTATGTTCTTCTATCCTTCAAAATGAGTTTCAGGGTTCCCTCAGCAAATTTTTTTCCTCCTCTAGTAACCGATGTGATAATTCTGACACCCGTTTGCAATACAACACTGATCAGATTAAAATTTACGCTCACTACATTCATGATAGTGTTAATTATGCTATTGAATTTTTTAGTTCCTTCTGATTTAATGGGGGGGGGGGGGATCTCTAGACAGTTACGATTCGAATTGTAACATTTTTTTTTTTTTTTCTCACAATTAAGCAACATTGATACTACAACTATTTTGAATGATCCATCCACACCAATCCCTGCGCTGTAATAACTTTATTTATTTTATTTCCCACGATTTCACACTTTTCTGAACGTTAACGGAACATTCCGAAGGAGCATCCTACTGAGAGGTTACTTAAACGTGTTCCATTCATAACTGTGAGATATCTCTAAACTTAAGCTTCCTCTGAAAAAAAACATACTTCGATTCGTCCACTAGAGATTTGAAACTTATAGGCTCCGTGTAGCACAAACTACTCAAGCTCTTCCTATTTAGCATGATGTTGTTGTTAAGAAGACTGTTCATAAAGTGGGCGTATGTGAAGTTCCACTCCCTGCAGGCCCTGTTTATGGTGGCTACCCAGTGTACCTGAAGTGGGGGCGAATCGATCATGTGAGGAGGTGGGTATCAATCAAGTGAAGCGATATGGAAGAACTTCTCTTGACAGAATGGAAATGGACTCAGGGATGCTCTACACGTATTCCCATCTACGTAGGTGTGCACACACTGAATGGGAAGCGGGTGCGTATTTAAGGGAATGTCCCCTTGTAACACTCTTCGTCCTTGGCACATCTCCATTTCATGCACCTCGACGTACCCGCAGTCTCCTATACCGTTGGCGTCTCATAATATACGAATGCAGCAGAGCCTTCATGGCCCTGCTCCTCGCAATTTTAAAACATCCCTTGCTCCTCCCTCGAAACCCTTTCGCAACTTGAAAAACAACTTCCCTCGGCAGTTTCATCGTATCCAATTTAGTTTTCCCTTTTTTTCCTTTTTTTTTTTTTTTTCTTTCTGAATTAAATATATCGATACAACTGCGCAATAATGTTTTCCTGATGCTCTGCCTTCGCTCCTATACTTGGACATGAGGTGAAGTTTGCTAATGTTTTGAATTCCCTTACTGTTCCATGAATTACGTAGGGGGGTTCTCCTTAATCATTTTTGTTTTTCCTTTTTTTAAACAAATTTGCACTTTTTTTTTTTTTTTTTTTAAACACTCACAATTGTGCTGTTCCTTACAGAAGCAAGCAACCCTTGTGACGACCATGTGATGTTACCCATATGGGTTGAATGTAAATTCGCATTTAAGCAAAAATCCTTTTATGCACATCATGCCGTTCACTTCATATTTGCACTTCCCCTTCGTGAGCCATTCCGAAAAGGGTAAAAAAAAACATGTAGTGTAAAGATACGCGTAAAAAGAAGATACCCCCCACAGGGTACCATTATCATCTCCCGTAAGATGCTGATACGATTAAAACTTAATCATATGTTTTTTATGAACCTTTAAAAATTGATTAAAAAAAAATAAATAAAATAACACAAATGCCATCAAAAGAAAAAGTAGATATAATTTTTTCCTTTTCCCGTATAATACATTTTAAAATACAAAAAATTAACATTTATAAGAACTCCTCATGGAATAATGTAAAAGGAATAAAATGACAGTAAAGGTGCAGTTTACACAACGTGCAAGGGGATTAAAAGGGGATATACACAATAACACTGCTGAAAAAAAAGAGATGAATAGAAACACTTAAGGCGAAACGGTTACAACAAAATGTACCGAAATGAAACAAATATAAAATCAGTTTAATTCATAATAGGGGGGGAAAAATACTACTTGGTAAAATTGTTTATGAAAAATGCTTTAAAAAAAATTGTTCTTGGTGAGAGGCTCGAGGGACTGCTGACGCCTGCGCGCAGGTAGTACACACATGCACACTGGACTACACGTCAGATAAATTGAGACCAATAACAATATCGACACCATGGACCGATGCGAACATGTTCACCCTTTCCTGTCTCCCTCCATCCTACATGCCTATTTGTCCTTCTTCCCAAAGCAAGCTTCCTTGTGTGCTTCGTCCAAAACTTCCTTGGTAACCCGTGAGCACTTTTTCTTGTAGCACTCTGATTTAATAACTTTCTATAAAGGGGAAAAAGAAAAAATAGAATAAAAAAATTATGGGTGCACCAAACCAACACGGGGGGTAATAAAAAATGCATCCAGAAATGTATCAAGCAGGGAGAAATTTCGTTAATCAGACAGAGGGACGGACGAAATTCTCTTTTGCATTAATCCGCTACTGGGGGTACGCAGTGAAAAGGCAAACACAACAACAACACAACAATCAACACAACCACAACACAACAACAACAACACAACAACAACACAACAACCAACAAACAACGTATCGAACGTGGTGACCAGCGCGCCGTACCTCCATGCACTCGCACTTGAGGAAACACTTTCGCACGAGATCCTCGAACGTCTGGAAGCCGCACCCCTTCAAGCAGTCGTAGTTCTCCTCGTTCTCATCATACACCACGCCGTCATCCTGGAACTCAATTTCGAATGTCGCCTTGGAGTCCAAAGACTTATAAATAGACACATTCTCCGGAGATGCAGCCAACTTCTTATTACCCCATTCTATAATATCAATAAACGACTGTGTAGCAAAATTACTAATGTCAGATATGGAATGCGTTTTTCCTAATTGATGTATACCGATGGCTAACAAAACAGCTGTAAACATTCTTGCAATGACGAAAACCCATGAGTCGTTTCTGTAATACCAATCATTAACTGGAGTAAATGATTCGATAATGCTACATTCTTCATCAAACAAATTGGGAAATAACCAATAATCTACTCCAAAGAACCAGAAGAAAATAAAAAGAAATAATCTGACAAATACAATTACAGACATTAAGGATACGAACACCACAGATAAATGCCACAAGGCCAATTTTAATTTCAGGGGCCAAATAGGAAACATACAACAAATTAAGACTACCGATATCAACGTAATTAACATTAAATATTGTAACTTTTTATTTCTTTCATGAACTAGGATATAAAAACTTGTCCTATCAAAATTTTGTTTCGAAGACATTATTAATCTTCTTGGCCATTTCGGTCTCCTATACATTCCATTTTCGTCGACCTCGCTTATGCCCTTAATTGGCTTATACTGTGCTTTATATATAAATCCCTTCTGTATAAGCGTATCTGCAAATTCTTCTATATCTTTCAAATCTTCTAGGGTTCTATTTTGAAGTAGAACTGGGAACTTTTTCTTTAACATGTCCCTTTTCGTATACAGGAAATGTACAAATTCGTCTCCACGGAAATATTCCACTGCTCTTTTTCCAACTTCCACAGCGCCTTTCACCTTTACTCCTCCATTGAATGCGCACGTCAACAGTGCGTGTATCTCTGGATCTAAATCCTGCAAAATGTAACGTGAGGGAAGGGCACATACAGATAAACCGTCAGAAGGGGTCTTACACAGCCATCTTCGGCTACTTATAGACGGTCGACTCCTCCGTTTTCATTTAACTCCAGCCACTTTTCTTTTCTCTCTCCATCATAAATCAAAAAATGCGTCATTCGGTGAAAATACGAAACAAAAAAAAAAAAAAAAAAAAATGGTTAATTACGTCCAACACATAGTCATAATCCCTGACAACATGGTGCTACCTATTATAGAAGCACTAATCGGCACGCCTGGTTACACATCCAGGAAGTATACATATGTATACACTCATACGTAAAACCGTATGCACAACGATAATGTGGCAAAACGGCACGCCAACTGGTGTGTCTAAAAACTCGCAACCTTACCTCTGATCTGCTCATTTTGACCTATGTTTGTAGCAATTAAAAAAACATTAATCGAAGGGAAAATAACGTATGGAAAAAAAAAAGGGAGGAAGAATATATGTTTCCCTACTACTTTAAGAAATGCATATGCAGTATTATCATCATATATTCTGCTCTTCTATTATGGTCTATGCATCCATAACGTGGCAGTTCCTCTGTGTGCGGCTGCGTCTGTGTATGTAGGGTTCCTTCCTCCACTCGTAGTACTTCTCAATACGTTTTCGCTAGTGCTACCTTCCGTTATTCTTTTCCTACTTTCCCGTTTGTGCTGTTTACTCCTTATAACAGCCCCTTTCCTATCACTATTTCGCCTTTTTTTTTTTTTCTCAATTTTGTGCACCTAACTGTACTCTCTGTAATATATCCTCGCACGGCTATGGATTTAAATATTTGCGCCTATGCATTGGGGGGGTATGTGAATATACCATTTATGCATACGTCAATTATTTTGCCTTACTGCATTGCCGTGCTTTTAATTATCCCTTCATATGGCATCCTTATTTTGCATCCTTACTTTGAATCCTTACTCTTTGTATATCCTTTTTTTTTTCTTTTTTTTGCATCCTTAATTTGTATCCTAATTTTTCCTTCTTTGTTTGATTTTCCCCCCCTCGGTAATTCATGTGTTAATGTGTTCGCGTTCTGGAATCACTTGCTGACTTTTCCTCTACTTTTGACATTCTTTTGCCCGCTGAAGATTGCCATCTCATATCACACCCTTTGTTTTACCGTTCACGTTGCTTTATCAAATATAGTTTTTTTTTTTTTAGAGGGGGGCATTAAAATGGCTGTGTTTTCCGTGTCGCGTTTGGCATGCCGCACTTGCCCACCGCATTTCGCGCTCCATGCATTGCCGCTTCATCGTTCCTTACATATTGCGCAAATTCACTTTCTATTTTTTTTTATGCATATGGATATTTTCATATTTTTAATCACTTTTTAAAAATTGGAAAAAATTTCATTCCCACGCGGTATTCTTCGTAAAGCACATGGCAGTGAATTTGGTCATATTTATCCATTATCTTGAAAAAAAAAAAAAAAAAAAAAAGAATTCCATTCGTGCATCCCCCCTTCCATTTATTTTCAACCTCTTACACGCTTAGATCCTATTTATGCCGTAGCCAGTTGTTTCTTAAACCTTTACCCGGCTGTAGGTCAATTTTCGGGGCACATATCGCAGACATCAAACCCCAACCAGGAAATCGTTCATTTGCGCTGATTTCCCCTCCACATTACCATTTTTGGATAAACGCACACTTGTAGAGGAAAAAAAGAAAAAAGAAAAAGCGAAAGTTCAATGAACCTTTTGGCGCAATTTAAATAGGCACATACAATGCGTCTGTATACAGCACATAATTGCAACCCCTCAGTCAATCCAGGAAGTATATATTTTTCACAGTTTGTTCATCGAGGGATACAATTCATTGAACAAATTGGCCAAAGGGAAACTACTTTTTATGCACACCATTAGATCAACAAATGGGAGAATGTATGATAAGTTCTCAACAAAAATGTATGGATTCGTTCAAAATTTACGGGACTGGACAAAGGGCCTAGGCGACCAAGGTGGGCCTACCCATCTGTGCACACGTCCGTACGCACTTAATCTACCAGGATATATACACAAAATATATCCCCAACCCCCGTAACTCATAAATGAAAAAAGGTCACTTGCAATTGGCGAGAGGCATCCCAAATGGGCAGTGCGTCTAACAAGTCGCACATTCCCCTCTCCGTCGCCACGTAGAGTAAAGCGCTGTTTCGAAATGGTGCAAAAAGAACCAAAAGAGAAAAATAAATTATGAACACATAATAACACGTGTGTGTGCACACTAGGAACATTGAAAAAAAAAATGTAGGTCAACGGAAAAAGAGAAAGTCACCTAAACCATCCTTCACATTTGGCAATATAAAACAATTGAATTCTTTCCCAAATCGAAATACTTATGGTTTGTTCAGAAAAGTAAAAGGCCCTTTTTTAAGGATACCTTTTTTTTTATGTGCCCTCTCCTGCATATATGATGTTTCTCCTTCGCATGTAAACAAGTTTGCTCTACATTTTAAAGAACAAAAAGGTAACCATCACCACCACCCACACTTCTGTAACGCTCTAGTTCTGCACAGTAGTAGCCATGCGAATGTTCACCACTGCGTAAAAATGTTAAGATCCTATAGCTCGCCATACACGCGTGGGGTGCACAACTCCAAGATGTACAGTTTGGCAATCCAACCATTTTGGAAAAGTAAGAAATGCAATTACGTTGCACGTCTTTCCATATAACACTTACAACTTATCCCCTTTAATCTACACACAGAAACAAAAAAATATATAAGGTAAAGAAGGTTCCCTGTCAATAAGCATAATTTTACATATATCCAAATTTACAATGATGCGCATGAATTAAACATTTTATCATGTCACAAGATAAGCCTTCCACAGTTTATACTCTTTTAATTTTTTTTAAGAAAAGAAAAAGCAAAGAGAAGATATACTGTAGCGACCAACTTTGGCGTAAAATCACTACCGTCAAACAAGGGACTTCTCAATCTTAAATGTGACGAAAATATTAACATAAAAAATGTGTGCCTATTTGGCCACCTTATTCTGTGTGTATATTTCTCTTATCACACATTTGCATAGCTATCGGTTTTTGTCCCCTTTGCCTGAATTGCATAAGCGGGGTTCCTCCTATATGTTGATGAGCTCCATTTGCACACTTCATCATTTGACGACTATTAAATGGGATTCCTATCCCCTTCTTACCGCATTGTTCCTTTTTCAATGCCACTTCGTCCCAATTGCCTAAATTTTTTTCCAGCATCATTTTCCCTTTCAAAAACAGAAAAAGCAACATTATTTTTTTTTCATCCTTGGAATAGTTTTATTTTATTTCTATAGAGATTGAGGTTTGCCTTTTTTTTTTTTGGTTCGTAAAATAATGTTTACTTTCTTCTTTTTGGATTTTCCCAAACTTATAAAGCTAATTTATTATTCACATCAAAATTCTTATGATGAATTAATTTGAACTTATTTTTTCACAAAATGGACTCATTATATTACTCTGATAAAACACAGATAGGTTTTTTTCTCATTCCACTTCCACTTGCGTGCGCTTTTCAACGCACCGAAGGAGGAATCGAACCTCTGCGCAGAAATTCTACGCCAAATGATTTGAAGTCATACTTAGCAACCATGCTAACTCATCGGTGCAATTTTTTCCCTTCGAATAAAGCGACATATAGTTAACTCGGTTTCACTAAACATGGCTACACTTGCCTGTCCCAACTGCGCACTGCCCCCTGCGCTTGGTCCATGCAATGAGCATTTTTATGTACACTCTACATATGCTTATTTATGCCGCGCTTTCCCCCTTGCAAAAAAGGGGATATATCAAAGTCAACATTAAATTTAACATTAAATTCAACACCAAAGTCATCATCCAAGTCAATGTCAAAGCCAATGGCAAAGTCATTGTCAATATTAAAGACAATCAAAATGTTATTTGAAAAAGAGGCTATGTTGTTTTACCATTGCTTGGCACGCCTTTTTATCATGCCACATGTCTGCGTTCTTCCTTTTTTGTAAGGTAAAACACATTTGCCGTACCATTTTGACGCAAAAATAAAGAATCCTCCGCCGCAAGGATTAAATGACTGTCCGTTCCCTATAAAAATATTCTTCACTAAAAGAGGACAACGTTTTATGCGTTCAAAAATGCCTGTATACACATTCACCGCTTCGTTTAATGGAGAGAAAATTGCGAAATGCACTTTCCTTTCTTTTACTTTCTTTGAAGAGAAAAAACTTCGTTATGCATCACAATTTGAGCCTTTTGCCAGTATGCCCCCTATAGCGTGTGTACCATTTTCTCCAACAAAAAATAGTTACCCTTAATGAAAAAAGGAAGAACAAAATTAACTGCTATGTTTTCTCTACCAATTCTTTGACTTTTCACAAAGTAAAATATTCGTAAAAAAAAGGAAAAAAAATATAGCGCCATTATACAGTTAAGCATATCATCCGCACGTTGAGGTAGCACGGAAATAAGGATTACTCAATAGAGGAAAATAAATTGAACCTAATTCTGCAAAGTGGGCTGACTAAATGATAAGCATTAATCAGGTTAATCGTATAAAAGCCTTTCACGGGGAGAGAAAATTATGCCTTTCTGATTATCATATGGAGGAGTGCTATCCGCCAGAGGAAACCATTCAAGGGAAAGTCACTAACAGTTCGCGATCTCCAAATGTCCCCTTTTTATTTCCAAAAAAAAGAGCGCCCAAAAAGTTAATAAAAAAAAAAAATTCATAAGTTACACAAATAAACCGTTCTTTCGTGTGATATCAAGCAAAAATGCCTTTCATATATTTGTTAAATTAGAATATTCGTAAAAAAGGGAAAAAAAAATATATACATGACCATATATATGTATATATATCCATCCCAAGCTGTAAGACCACAAGGAAATGATTAATTATTTACTTAAGTCAAAAATTTTGCTTTTTAGAAAAATTTATATTCAATTCACCCCAATCGGCATATTCGCAAAAAGTTTTTTTTTTTTTTTTTTTGCAAAAATAATTTTTCTTCTTACCCATTTCGCATATATATCTTGGAAGGAGTAGTATGCTCTTCATTGTGCATTATTTTATCTAAGGGTAATTGGCGCAGTCGGTTAGCGCGCGGGTCTCATAATCCCGAGGTCGTGAGTTCGAGCCTCACATTACCCAAACGGGCTAAGCTCTGATCCCCACAAAGCTTAGCCGGCACAATCTTGCGGGTGCTAAGATGGTTCGCCATCTCTGCGCTCCAAGTTTTTTTTATTTTTTTAATAAATAATTTTATAATATTTCTTACGTATGGAATGTTCCATTTTATGTTTACTTTTCCGGAAGTAACAGTAGTTTAAGTTTCAATAAAGTTACGAACAGTGAGGGGGGTAAAAAAAAAGAAAGAAAGTACTTTTTTTCTTTTTTTTTGAAATTAAAATCGGTGCTTAGTCATCCACTCAAGCGTATACACACGCACCGTTTCTTACATATTACCAGAAATTTAATTACTCAATTTTTATTTTCACTTCGTAATGGAAGCATATGCGGTGTAAAAAATTTCGATCCATCTATTGAAATTATGTTGTGCCTACTAGGTTTAATTCAGCTTTTCTCGCATTTAATTTAAATGAAAGTGCCCCCATCTGTGTTAAGATCCTCTTTTGTGTATGCTCATATGACCTTCGCGCTATCGTCAGAAAATAGCAAAATTTTTAGAGCATTCCCCTTCTCCTTATATTCTTTTTTTCATTCTCATCTTCCCCTTTGTTTTTGTTCTTTTTTTGTTCTTTTTTTTTTTTTTTCCGCAAATTTGTGTGCAACACGAAGTAGTTTATTTGAATATTCCAACTGTATATAATGTTCGCGGAAGAGTCTTATCCTTAAGGGGCCCTTTTTCTCTTACTTTTACAAAGCTTGCTAAATATCATAGTCTGAGTAGGAAAAATAACCTTTCTCTTCGCACAAGGACTGCATTCATTTTAAATTTCTGACGAAGGGAAATTTTGGAACATTTTGAAATGTGTATTCCGGAAGCATCATGTAGGAATATGCAGTTCCTCTTTCTGCTTCCACGCTTAAGTGTGTATGCGAGTTATTAAAGAAACAAAATAAATTAAGCAGTAGGTAATGTTTTGGAGCCATTATGATGCCTTCTTTTTTGGGAGATTTTCTATTTCTTTCTTATTTTACAACTGTAACGTTAAGTGGAGGGACAATAAAAGGGGGTTAAAGATGTGTACCAATGTGTCGCAACAAAAGTGGGGGAAATAACGAGGGGGAATATGGCCTTAAAATGGAATTCCCATGTTGATGGAAAGAAAAGGAAGTGAAATGTGTTCATACCGTTGTAGTTATACGTATTTACTACCCCCCCCCCCAAAAAAGTTAAACAGATTTGAAAGAATAATTATCCGCTCCCGTGTGTATGTACATGCTTTCTAAGCGCACGCCGCGTATACGAGCAGTTTCGGAATCAGCAACTGGGGCGTAGACAACGTGCCCTACCATGGAAAACATGTCACATTCGCATGACGGAATAAACAATTATATAACTTTAATGTAGGGCCCCTGCAAATTGGGATGCACATCGTCGAATAACAACAATTCATAATTCTTAGCGGCAGAAAAAAAAAAAAAAAAAAAATTCACACGTATGGGTTAATTTAATTAAAGGCAAGTTAAAAATATCAACATGCAACGGTAATTATCTGCCGCATGTACAATGCATTAAAGGAATATTAAAAAAGCTGAAAATGTTTCCCCCCCACATTCGCCTTACCATTGTTATTTGAAAAAAGCCTCTTGTGTATGCCCCTCACATACAGCAAGACAACGCCTACGCGGAACATTATCTTTTAATTCGCCAAATGAGGAAATATGCAAAATACTGTACTTTCATATTAATGCCTAAAAGAGGGACCCTCCTACAAGTGTGGTGATATGGAAAAATTTTGGCAACATGCTGTACCAACCCCACTGAACATATCAAGAGCAGTTACATGAAAATTTAACCAATTGAGTGAATGGAAGCAACGGGGGCATGGGTTTTGATCCATACTAAAAGGAATGATGGTTTTAGTAAGCCCCGTTCACGACAGGTGTTGTGTGTCTGCATGTGAACTAGCACATGTCTACCTAACTTTCCATCTTTATGTGTATTCCCAATGACATTCGTGTATCTACATGCGCTGCTTAACCCAATTGCTTGAGGCCTTTAAATTAGTAGAAATTTCCAAGTGAAACTAGTGTGCTACATTCTCGGCTGCGCACATAATTAAATTCTTTTAACAAAGCGGAACAAGGGAGAGAAAAAAAAAAGAAGGTTTGGAATTTTCCTTCATAGGGAAAATTAAAACTTGCACGCAAATCGGGAGGCTATTTCAATATTTACAAATGTAAATTTCCAGTGGTAAAAACTGTTTTTTTTTCTTTTTTGAATTCGTCTTTTTTTTTTTTTTTTTTTTGCTTCATTTGTCAGAGTTCATCGTTTCCAAGTTTTAGTAACACTTGCACACCAATATAAGCATTGCATTGTATTTCCTCGAACATTTCCAGTGGAGTTCCATTTATATATTTTATTTTATTTTTTTTTTTTTCAAAAAAGGAAAATGCATAAAACAGCACAACATGATTAACTTGCACACATAGATGCCACTTTTTACCTTTCCGTTTTGTTTTTTTACATATATGCAGTATTTTTTTTTTTTTCCTATTTCACTCTTCTCATTTTTTGTTGTCACCCCCTGCAATTTTACAACGTAACATTCAGAAGCGTACATTTATCCAAAATGGCCATGTGTAGCCTTCAATCTTTAGCATGTTTCTACAAGAAGGAATTTAGAAAGGTACGTCCAAGTGGAATTTTACCTCCGCAAACAATCCTGCATATGTATATGCATAAATGCACATGTTAAAAAATGACAGCCATTTTTCTTCATACGTTTTGACGATAAAAAATAGGCTTACATATGCATTACACGCAATATACTACCCTGCACTGTTATTTTTTACCACTCCTCTGGAATTCACCACGCTGTGATGCATTCCGCTATTTCCCCCACTTAAATTCTGTTTATTTCACTTTTTCTATGCGTAAATATACGTTTTTTTTTTTTTTTTTTTTTTTTTTTTTTTTTTTAAAATACGCAGAAAAATTAAGCGAATTAAACTGAAACTGTTTTATTTTTTGGTTAATTTTCCAGTGTATTTTTAGAAAAAAAAAAAAAAAAAAAAAGGCATATATGCATCAGATTGCTAACATGAAGTTACATTTACCCCATTGGAAGGAAATTCGGCGCGGTGAAAACACATGCATATATTTTTGTAAAAAGTTCCACCGTTGAAAATGAAATTTTTTTAAAAATAAAAATTCCGCACGGCTGTTGGAGCAAACTGTGCAAAGTGTACGTGCCCGCTGGAAATTGCGTAAACTGAGCAGATTATTGTGATGTGCGCATTTACAATTTGAAAAAAACTGTACTAATTACGCAAATTGTCAGAATTCTTTTTCTTTTTCTTTTTTCTTTTTTTTTTTTTTTTCGCAATTTTGCCAATCGTTTGTGAGAATTTTTTCTGTTAATTGGGAGGATTTGCACACATGAATTTCACTTCCGAATCAACCTCGTGAAGATACCATGCGAATGACTCCCGTGACACACCCACGCGGACAGCACGCATGATTCTCCTGAACCAAAATGAATAACGCAAACACCTATTCTCCACTGTACAGCTCATATGAAAACATTAACATATACAAACAGAACAAGCAACTGGGACATGAAGATTATGACACATCTACGGCCAACATATCGTGCGATTCTAAGGGAAGAATACTGATAAAAGGTAAAACTGGGAGATTATTTTCGCAACCTTTTTGTGTACGTTTCTATGAACATACCTGTATGTGTACACCTTATGCGTGTAAAAGGCGGATGAGGAGCAACGGTCTCAAAAGCAGTCTTAAATTTTTTCTTCTAAATCTGTCCAGTGAGCCCAATCGTCGCTATATATTTTGTATGTGAATTTGTTATACATATCGAACATATGCGGATGTATCGTATATCTATGCATACGCGTGGTGTTTACTCTTTCGATCACATTTAATCATTTGTCTTTTCTTATGACATCACTCCCATTTTTGATGCGCGTTCTATAAATGCAAAACCATTTTAACCCCCCGTCCATACCACCTCCCAATTCGTTAAAATACATTTTATGTATTCATGAGTGAATAAATATACGCACACACATACACACGTGCACAAGTTTGCCAACACTATACCTTCTCCAGTTAACTCCTACTTGCATTATGCTTTTTTTCTTTTTTTGCGTTAGATGTTATACCTTTAGGAATTTTTTTAGTTACACGAAATGGTTGCACACTGAAGTATTATTTGTTTACACAAATATGTTTTTTTTCTTTTTTCCCTCTCTTTGTTTTTCGTTAGAAAATTTTTTCATGAAAATATCCCCCCATGGAGTAATCTTCATTTTATGTATAGTACATAAGGTGAAAGTTTAACTGCCTACTTTTAACGTCTGTCTTGTTTTCTTATGTGTCAATTCTAAACATTTCACTGCGTCTATGTGTATGCGTACAGTTTGGAATAAATGACAGGGGGTGCGCTCCTCCTCTTTTGAGGCAATACGATTCTTTGTTTTGTCATTTATATACGCGTTCTACTTCTCCTGTGTTATGTTCACTCATACTTATTATCGAATTTTTAAAAAATTACACTTCCTTCGAGTGGAGAGGGAAATGCCCAAATTGGAAGAGGAAGTCCACCCATCATGGCATTTGCTATATTGGGCGAATACCTCACTGCTACATGTACTTTGAGCGTGCTCTCCATTCTCCACGTCTACACACCCTGTGCATACGTTACACATACACAAATAGCGCTTTTATATGTAAGGACTCTTCTATTCTTTTTCTTTTTACTTCTGTGCAGATATCGAAGATGATAATAAAAACATTGGAACAAAGATCAATGGAATGACCAACACAAAAAATGGCATGAAAAATACCAACAAATATGAAAAACGAGAAGACATGCCCCCTGTCCATGTGCAGATGAAATCCCAATCCTTTGCCACAAGTAACCAATATGGAAAAAATTTAATTAATGATAATAACATACCAACGAAGAAATATTTGTATCCCATTTCCGGGCTACGATATGGAAATGTCCTTGGGTCCAAAGACAGTAGTAGCATGAACGATATTCGCTATGGTTACAGAAAGGAGAGCACCTTGAACAGGAACGTCAATTGTAATGGCGCTTACACCACCAAGTACCCTGCGAACTACATAAGCAGCTTGCGTACTCAGGGCAGTTGTTCTCCAAATGGACCACATAACATGTCCAATTATAACCCCCCAAATATAGCGAACAACTTTTCGTCCTACCAAATGCGCGATGGAAAAGAGAACAGAAACATACTTAATGAGTTCAACAAAAATATATACCAGCACTATAGCAGAATAGTTCTAGATGACTACAACAGAAAGGTGCAAGATCACCATAATGTAAAGTACCCAAATGGGAAATTTTCATCATATGACAAAAACTACCATCCAGCTAGCCATAACAATAACCATTCCTTCATTTCGAATGCACGCGAAGCAGTTAACTTTTACAGCAACAATAATATTACGCTGAGAAACTATGTACCATATGGTAACAGGAACTTGCAAAATGACCGTCACATACGTAGTGGTTCATTCATTTTAAGTAGCGACGCACCGAAGAATACCACCCTACATATGTTAAATCCAACGCAAAACATAAAAGATGGATCGAAAAGAAACGTTTTTAAAATTTTTAACCGAAAAAAAGAACACAATAAGAATTTAACTCCTTCCGTTAATTCGTATGACCATCTGCCAAATATTCAAAAAGAACAAAGAAGAAGTCTATCATCCATAAACAGGACAAACTTAAGTTCCACTTCCTTCAGAAGAGACATAAATCAACAGGAAACGTCAAATTGGAAAAGAGAACAAAATAATAATACCTTTAGAAAAATTTACAATTTTATTTTTCCATCCAGTCCTAGTAAATCACAAAATAGTTTTGATGCCAATTGTGAAGGAAATAAATTTGTCACCTCTCCAAGGGATTCCTCACTAAATCACCCCTACCCTAGATGCAGTAATGCCTATATGCTGAATAATAACTCTAATAAAAATAAAGTGTTTAATATGACAGGATATAACCTATCAGATATACATAACGATAAGGTTATTGGCGATTGTAGCAAATGGAACTACAATACTAGCAATTCCAAGCCCTTTCCGAACATCAGCTTTCCTTCCCCCAAGAATTCGGATCATTTGAAGTACACCTCTCCTGCATTTATCTCAAGGAAAGGGGACGAAATAATGTCTCTACGCCGAGATGATCAATTTGCTAAAATATATTCTGCGCATAACGGAGGAGTACCCAATGGGAACCCGCAAATCAGTGTCGTTTCGCAGAAGAATGCCTATCAGGACGACCGGCACGGGTACCACGAAAAACTCATCACGAATATTTATCAGTTCACGGGTGGACTTGCGCATAAAGGAGGCAATCATAAAAATGTCATGAATAATGGGGTTAATAGCGCCACTAATAATGGAACCAATAACTGCACTAATAATCTTCCGCAAGGAGAAGCAACATCGCCGGCGGATGTGTCCATTGAGGCCCCCCATGACGGCCATGTTCTCCATTTTGACATATGCAAGGATAGTGCAAAAAGCGGAGATGCCGCAAATATCTCCATCTGCAATAAGAACCACCAGGAGGGGAAAAATAGTGCAGTCGAATTAGCCCAAAATAAAAACGTAGTAAACGAGCAGAATCAGCATCGTTCAACGGAGGCCATTCATCCGAGCAGTCACCCCAACAGCCACCCCAACAGCCACCCCAACAACCACCCCGACAGTCACCCCAACAAGGAAATTGAAAAAAACGAACCCCCCAAAGGAGAATCGATGATGAGTACTGACAATAATGCGGCCAATGATGCCAGTGATAATAACACCAAAAAAATAAACCAAGTGTTCAAGGAACAAATGAATAATATATACAGAACGTCTATCGAGACGGAGAACAATTCTATAAAAATTGTTAGTGACTATGACAGGAAGAAGAGCAAGCAGAATATATACAATTACAGCACAGTCATACAAAACAACTTCATTAACGGTTCAGATAAAATGTCCAAAATTTTAGTAGGAATAAAAAATGAAAACGGAACTCAAAACAAAAATGATGCCAACGTAGAGTTTCTAAATGTCAACAAATACATAAATAACATATTCAAAACCAGCAACAATAATTATAAGTATGCAGGTAATAAAGAAGGTGTAGTTATTGGCGAATATGGACAGGGCAACAACACCTCGAAAAATAATCCTTTCGGTCAAATGGACATTAGAGAGAATACCAAATGGGGCATGCCAAACCAAAAGGCCTTTAAAACATACCAAAATTTCAGCCCTAGTGGCGACCACATAATGAACGACGCACATCGCTTACGTGAACTTGAAAAAAAACATGGAGTTATAAGTAATCCCATTTTATGCGCAAATAACATGACCAATGGTATTAACGACAACACGAAACATTTAATGACGAAATGCACTTTGAATAAATTTCTGTATGAACAGAAAAAACAAGAAATCCAAACGCATGGTAGGAAGATGAGTATTCCTAACACCATGCACCATTTTATGTACATGAATGAAAAGGGATTGGAATCTCTCCCACTAGCAAACCATAAAGAAAATCCAATTGTTAAACTGCTAAACAGGGGTAACCGAAATGGGCCAAACGTTGAGAGTAACATAAATCTAATTGATGGTAATGCACACATCGTTAATATGATTAAAAAAATGCACAATGGAGGAAACGAGGATGACTTGCCAGATAACGTTATTAGTAATCAAGGGTACATAAAACCTGACCACCTTTCCAGGTTAACCCAAAACGAAATGAATAAAAATGTCCTGGGAAATATGAATGATGTTCATTATCAGTACATAAAGTCCATCGTCTCCATGGATGACAAAGCACATGCGCCTATAAATGCTAAAACGAACTATCAAGAAAACGATCCCACAAAGATGCATGCCAATCGGGAGGAACATCCTAAGGACGGAACCGAACATGTTGCCTCCCAAAGTGCAGATGTACATAACATATCACTAAAAAAGGAAAAAAAAAAAAAATCAGGAAAAAAAAAAAAAAAAAGCTCCCAAAATGTGCATTACGATATTGATCAAATATTGCAGCTAAAGTCCAAGGTTTATGAAGAATTAAACACCTGCCTAAAATGCATTAACAGTTTAACCAAAAATAAAAAATTATTTGAGCAGTTAAAAAAGTATAAGAATAAACTCGATAAGAAGGCCCGTATGGTGGATGACACCTCTGATCTAAGTCACTCGGACCAAGCGAACTCCTACTATACGATGAGAAATTCGTGTCTGTCGTCCTTCCTCTGCAATGAGAACACAAGCGCTGATGCACAGGGGGTTCAATGTGCCACGGGCGTCGCTAGTGGGGGTTGCGCAACCAGTGTTGATTATCTGGCGAACGCGAAAAATCCACCAAAGCTTCACCCAGACAAGGGCATTTCAAACCACATGGACAACAAGGCCAACGTTGCCACTGGCCCCAGGGACGAGAAGAGCGAACTGATAAAAAAGGTGAATCAAACCAGTATTTCTTCTCTTCCCCTACGAATTGACAAGAGTAAAATTTCCACAAATAAGGATTGTCCGAATCAATTCCAACATAAACAAATAGGACTGAGTGAACCTGGAAGGAAAAAAGATAATGTGCATTTCAATTTGTGCGATAAAAACGTATTCAGGGATGTAGAAAAAGAAGAACGTTCCTACCTGAAGAATGAAGAAAGCAGATATTCGCTGTACGAGGAAGAATCCCCCAACGTGGGAAAGAGGAAGGCTCTTCTGGTTACTTTAAATTATAATGGGCTGTTAGAAGGTTGTGTGAATGACACTTTGGAAATCTGCGAACATTTAGTAGAGACCTTTAAATTCAATGAATTGATACTGCTGAATGATTGCAACCTTTGTTATAGAAACTTCGTTGCACAAAAGGCTAGCAAAAGTAACATCATTAATAACCTGTACGAATTCGTTGTGAATTCAAACAATGGAGATATTTTATTTTTTTATTTCTGTGGATATTCCATCAAAATAATTGATTCAAAGTTCTCACAGAATAATAACTTTGCCTTATTGCCAGAGGATCATTCGAAAAATAATTATATCTATTCAAATGAAGTATTTAATATAATAAAAAAGTTACAAGGAGGGAAACAGCTCTGCATAATTTTTGACACTACGTATACTTCCTATTTTGTCCCCACGTGTACCACCATCACATATAATAAGAGCATTAACTCAAGCGAAATTTCCAAAAATGTTCATTTAGTAAATACCAATAAGAAGCATGTCTATTCGTTGAAAACCTTTGGCAGGTTAAGGGATCGACACGTTGAACCCATTTACGTCGAAAATTTGAAGATGCCACTGTCCCATGATTTGTATAAACAGGAGGAGGAAAGGAAGAAGAATGCGAAAGATGCCCTCATCCCCTCCATCTTTTTCTTCTCCCCTGATGTGAGGGACCGGGGAGACTTTGAGCTCGTCATCAGAAATAGGGTTAGAGGTAAGTGATAACCGCGCAGAGTAGCGCACAATCATATGTTCGCGCGTGAACATAAGTGTGATCGGCCACATATCTTTGGGGCTGGGCCAAATCTGCACAACGGCACGCACAAATTGGTACATGAATACATGCGTACATACATGCGTACATACATGCATACATACATACGTACATACATGCGTACATACATGCGTACATACGTACGTACGTAGGTACATACGCAGTTACACACTTATTCATGCACCGTGACCATCCCGCAGGCCTCCTAACCTACTGTATTGGAAAGGCAATCGTCGCGTTGAAGAAAGATTTCTCCTACCACGACCTGTTCATCGTCGCGTCCCAAGTGCTAGTCAACATCAAGAAGGAGTATAAATTGAAATACGTAAAGTTTAAGTTATCCTTCCTGAATGACCACTCGCCGGATGATATAAAATTCCTCTCGCACGAAAGTCTACTTCTTAGGAAAAAAGGAAAGCCGGAAGAAGAGCCCCTCTGGAAACCCTCCTTACGATTAAACAACCTAAATGAATATATGAAGGACATTTGCAAAATCAAGGAGAAAAAAACTCAGGTCGGTTCTTCCAAAAAGTGCTTGTTAATATTCATAAAGGATATAAAATTTGCCGCCCACGTCAAGCTGGATTCCTCCACTGAGTACTTCGTCAGTTGTTTTCTTAAATCCAAGGGTCTGAACATTCTCTACGTCAGGTAGATCGCAACTCGTCTTGGGCAGCCATCATGATAATGTGTGCCAAACCGTACGCCAATGCCCATGTTGCCGATCATCTTGACCACCACTACCATGCTGCTACACGCACCCTTTCCCCTCCCCCATCCTCGCCAGGCGAAACAATACCAAGTGCCAAAAAATCGTCAGGGATAAAATTTTCTTCCTGGAATACATTATCCTAAATGTGTCCGACCTGGTAACCCTGCAGAAAAATGGACGGCTAATTGCGCCTCCCTTAGAGCACCTATCAGTGGGTCCGTTTCCAACGCCCGAGGAAAAAACGAACAAGTCCATCCCTTCAAGCCAAACGTACGAACCACCTCAACCCCTTTTTGCGCATCTCCCATTCGCAGGACAATACTAAGATTTACGTGGAACTGTTCAAAAAGAAGAACAAAAATTATTTCCTCGCCAGGAGCGTATTACGGATAAGGTAACCACACGAAGCGGCTGCTTTATCACATGCACATATAAGTGTATCCCTATTGTATGTGCACATGAAATGACCAAAACGGTAGATTCATACCCATTCCAATCCTCTCCCTCAAATAGCAACACGAATGGAAATTTCTCCCTAATGGATGAAAAGGTAATTAAAAGGAAAAAAAAAAAAAAAAAAAAAAAAAAAAAAAAACAGCGCCTTTGGAATGTGCTTCATATTTTTTCCATTCCAACTGATATTCTCTGGCAGCACAAGTGTATGTCTTTGCACTGAACTGTTTGGGAAAAAAACCCTCCTCCCAACAATGTGCTACACATTCATCTGGTGCAACTGCAAACATACCCCTTTTTTTACATTACTTTATCTTACTTTTTTTCCCACGAGCAGAAAAACATAATCGGCATCATCGATTTGAGCATTAAATGCGTCTCCTAAAAGAAAGGATCCCTATTTTTTTTTATTCTTTTTTTTTTTTTTTTTTTTTTTTTTACGTAAAATACCTTTAAGAGCAATTACCCTTCGTGGTGATACCGTTTCTTTTATTTATCCCCCGCCACTTCGGCTGCCGCTTTAATTTGTTTCAAGGATCATTTGTGTAAGCATATAAGTTGCACACACAAAAATGTATGTGTGTTTTCTCCCTTTTTTTTTTTTGGTACAAAGTCAAAATATCTTATGAAAACAATTTTGAGAAAGTTGAGTTTGTTTTGATTTCCTTTTATTTTATTTTATTTATTTATTTTTTTTTTGTTCACAATAATATGTAACCATAAAATGAATTCCTTTTTTTGTTTTTGTCTTTACCTCCCTTTTTAATTTTTTGTTCCTCCTTCGCTGGCCTTGCAGATATATATCATTTTTTTTTTTATTTTGCTACATTTTATTTTTTCATTTTTTAAGTAAACCCTATTTTTTAAGATTTAAGAGCTGTTAAAAGGTGTCAGCTATGAAGTGTAAAAGCGCAACATATGGGCAAGTTTTCATTTTGCACAATCGATTTAACAAAAAAAAAAATAAAATAAAATTCACAAATGAGCGTGTCCATAAACAGCCCGGGAATGGAGAGGATTAACTCTTCAATGGGCCACTTATTCACGCGCATTATTAATAATGATCCCCTCAATGTTAGGACCGTACGCGATGAATAATTATATACCCCTTCTTCCACGGGAGCAGAAATATATACACCCTATACACACTCAATGCTAAAAGCACATGGGCAATAGGGACTCCTCTATATTTTTTAAAATTTCTCTAATTTTTAACAAAATTGTAACTTCCTCACATATGACTTCCCGGTTGTCTATATCGACGTACACATTAACATCCTTGTTGTTATTGTCCTTTACCTCAAACTTCAGTATTTCATAAAGCATCCCGCCATTGAGAACACGCACAACGGGTTCCTCCTCATCAGTGGACATGGCTAAACTAGCATCTGCCGCGATGTAATCAAATAATATTTTATCAAGGGAGCGGAATTTCTTCATTCTGTCTCTATGCCCGCTTTTTTCATCATGATCCTCACACAAATCTACTTCTTCTTCTTCCATTTTGTTATGATCCATTTGGTTTATCCTACCAGATGAATATGATTGGTCATTCTTCAAATTATCTAACCCATCTTCGTATGCATCCTTTGCTTCTTCTTTTCTTCCCTTCTCGGGGCTATCACTGCTATTTTCCAAAAGGAACCTCTTCAACTCCACTTTGGAAAATCTCTCCACATTGGTATAATTCTCCTTCACGTACGAAATGATCATTTCATAAATTTCATCATCTGTTACTTCGTTGCAGATGGATAGGTGGTTGTTATTCTTCATGGTGTCCAGAAATTCTAGTATTAGAAAATTGATGCTGTCCGCAACTAGGTCGTTCACTGGGCTTGAAAGCCAATTAATACTTATCACCTTCTCTGCGCTGCAATAGTGGATTTTTACGTCCTGCACGAAGATGACCGCTCCTCCCTTGTCACCATTCCCACTGCCGCTATCCCCATCCTCCATATGCGTTTCCTCATACACCCCCCTCAACATATGATAGAGGAGCTCAAACTTGTGGGGGAATTTTATGCTAATCGTCTGGTCGATCAAAGCAGTCTTCAAATTTGTATACTCATAAATATCCTTGGCGTAAATCATAATGGGGATGGCCTTTGGCTCCGATATAATTATGGCATCCACTCCATTGGGAATTGTTTTTTCCTCTCCATTTCTGTCGCTCAGTTTTTCACCCCCCCTGTTGGTGTTTGCCTCTGGGGGGGGTCGTCCCCCTGACTGTTCCTTCCCTTTCTCCCCAGTTGCACCAGTTGCATCAGTTGCGTCAATTGCAACAGCTGCGTCAATTGCATCGCCTCGATTTGCGTCCCTCACCACGTTTATTTCATCCGCTGCATCCAATTCCTTCCCTTGTAATACCTCCCTCCGTCGAGCCAGATACCGAATATGTTGGGAAATCTGACCCAGGGATACCACATGGTCACTGTGCTCAAAGCGAAAAGTCAGCCTCTGCAGCAACTCGGGCGTAAAAACAGACAGGTATTTTTTCTCCTCAGTTAGCTTATTTTTCAGTCTGTTCAATTCGTTCCTATCCCCGTGCACAAGAACCACATTTGGACACTTCAACTTTTCAATAAATGTTTTGGTTTGATTAAAATCAGAATGAGCACTAAAGGATATTTCCTCGAAGCGACACCTCCTCTTAACCGGTTTGTCGTTAATGAGGACATACTCCGGCTCAGTTTTTAACTCATGGGCCAAGGTCCCCTTAACTGTATACCCAGTAAGGATAACTCCACTTTTTTTATCAGGTGCAATGATGTTAAAAATATTTTTAGAAATTCCATTCTGTAGCATACCAGGCGAAGCCATAACAACACATGGATTATTATCTTGATATAAATAATTCAAAATGGAGTCCAAAGATTTCGCATATTTCACGTACTTAAAATTGAAAGGATTTTTTCCTTCATTAAGTACATGTCGTACAAAATCTCCGCACAAATTTATGAATGTCTCATATATACATAACGATTTCGTAGCCATGGAGGAAATGTAAAAAATGGGTATTTTCTGCAGCTGTGTGTTTTTTTCCCAATGTTCCTCCATAATTAGTAGCAATTCCTGGGCCCTCCCTAGTGCAAACACCGGGAGTAACACTTTCCCTTTATTATTTAATATACTTGTAATCATGTTAAGGAAGCGAACTTCCCTTTTTTTTCTATCGTCATGCACTCTTATTCCATATGTCCCTTCGCAAATCAACACGTGAACATCAATAGTGGGGATCTCTGCTATGGGAATATGCCTATCCACCTCCCTGCTATAATCCCCTGTGTACAAAAAACGTATGTTATTTATTTCCACCAAGAACATACATGCACCAATGACGTGTCCTGCTCTATATGCTGTAAATTTTACATCCTCAAATTCTATATGTTCGTGAAAATTTAAAGTTTCTATCCTTTTCATCGCTACATTTATATCATTTTCATCATACAGTACATTATGCTTTATATCTCCATCTCCCATTTCACAAATGTAACTTTGGTAATAATCATCGTCTTCATTGTCTTCACTTCCATACTCATCACTGGAGTATACTCCTCCCCTTTTAATCTTGTTTCCGTACTCATCCGTTTCATTTTCACCCACTTCATTTTTATTTCTGCTTCCTTTCATTTTATTCATCATGTGCATACATTTTTCAATTCGCGCATAGTCGTTCCATAATAAATAACAGATACTTTTCGTCGCCTCGGTCATGTATACCTTCCCTTTAAAACGGGTTCTGTTAATTAGGTACGGTAAGGCACCACTGTGGTCCATGTGAAAATGTGTTATTAAACATAAGTCCACCTTCGAAATGTCGTACGCGTCATAGATGGGTAAACATCCTATCCCCATAAAGGCAGGGTGAATTCCACAATCCAACATGATTGACCTATTCGCACTTTCTATAATTACACACGAACGACCCACTTCGCTCGCGCCACCCAGGCACACGATGTTGATGTTGTTCATCTTGTTCGTGCAACTGGAAGAAAAAAGGATTATATCCCCCTCAAAAAAAAAAAAAAGAAAAAAGCAAGTATTTTTTCGGTGATTTATGCAAATATGCGAGGAAAATAAAAGCGCCGAGGGAGTCTCTCCTATGATATCCTATCATGCAGATGTTGTCACCAGGGATGCTTCACAAATGTGTGGCTTATGTAAGTTATACTTGGTCAAATCCTAACTCCATCAGGATCAAAAAAAAATGTGTATACGCATAGGACACACACCCTGTGGGGAAAATCTACTTTTTTACATGATACCCTTTTTCTTCTTTTTGGTTACCTTCTACGGGATGGAGACACACAAATAACATGATGGTACATGTCTTTCCCTGTGTTATTTTCCACCAGAAAAAGGCATCCCTTCAATTTTATTCTATCGTTACGCAAAGTTATTTATCACTGTTATATAATTTCAACGGTGATCTCATTTTTAGTTTTTTTTTTACCCTTTGAATTTTTTTTTTTTTTTTTTGGCCCCCTTGCTTAGTTCTTCGTGACATTGTCCGCCTTTTAACAATTCGGATAAAGCTTTTCCCTCTTCAGCCAAGTTACATGCTGTTTGGTACATTTACTTCTTTTGTTCTTCAATCTATGGGGGAAGATCTTCCTTGTCATCACATACTTTGGCTCTCAATTTACAACGCTATCAAGTGCCCCCAAGAAAAGTGCGCCTCTAGCCGTTGTCATCATGTGGTCCCTCTTTTGCCCCTTCCCCCGCAGAAGTGTACTTTATATCGCTATTACAAAAAAAAGAAAAAAAAAAAAAAGAGTTTTATTTTTCTCTTATCCTATTTTGTACTTCTGCCCAAATGAGTCCCTATTTATACATAGCTCTCCCTACATTTCCATGCAGGGCATTCGCTACTCTGGTGTTTTTAAAAAAAGTCCCTAGAAAAAAATCGACACAAAAATTTAGGTGCTGCATATTAATGCAAATGGTATGGCAAGCGGATCGCGGGACATTGCTTTTTATGGTCACAGAAATAACGTGTATTTATACATGCATATAATATACACGCATGTTTGCATAATGCCCCCTTTTCGCGTTCTCTTGTAAGGCGTTTCTTAGAACACAAAAAAAATTATCTTTGGAAAAGCTTCACCCAAACATCATGGCGCTTACCCTCTGATACTGTGCCTCTGCTTTGATTTTTTTTTTTTTCTTTTTTTTTTTTTTTTTTTCCCTGAGAAATTGGCGATGATAGGAGCGCAAAAAAAAAAAGGGGGGAAAAATAAACCAGCGAGAGCAGATCGAAAGGAGGCGCACAGAAAAAGAAGATAATACCAGCGCGTTGAAGGAACATACAATTTAAGGAAGGCTAATAAAATTGGAATTCCGACAAAGCGCCGCAGAGGAAACCGTCACACCCCCTGCGGAGACCCGCATCATACATACTGCCTACCGACGCATGTGTATTTCCGCAGAAGGGGAAAAAAAAACATACTAGAGCAGTGCAAACGAGTTTTGGAAGAATCCTGTCCCAGTCTCTCTGAACAGAATCGTATGCACAGTCCAGCCGTAACCGGGGTGTGGAACTCCTTTTTGTGTGGCATCGCATGTAGAGGAAGAATCATAGCGAAGGCGCAGAAAGGGAGACAGTAACTCCGAAGGGTTGAAATAACTTTATCCATCGCTTACAAGAAGTAACCAAAAATGAGTAGCGACAAAATAAGCAAGGAAAAACTGGCCAAGGAGAAAATAGAAAAAGGCCAACACTACGAAGCGCACCAACTTATAAAATCACTTATAAATAGGAAGCTGCAAAAAAATCAAGTGAATAGCTGTATGAGTATCATCTTTTACTTCTCGCAAAAAATGGCCAAGGCAAAACAGTACGTACTACTTTGCGATCTAATGTATCAATGCTGTACAATTTTAACACAACATAATATAGAATTTAGCGAAGAGTATGCGAAAAAAATAATCGAAATTTTTAATTTATGCCCTCCAAATTCTACAGAAGAAAAATATAAATTTATGAACAAGTGCATCACATGGTCTACGAATGATGATGAAATATTTGGTTACTTAGATTTCCATAAAGCCATAGCATATGCATATTTTGAGGATAAAAAATATAGTTTAGCTCATAATCATTTTATATACCTAGACGATAATGAAATATTATATAAAATAATTTGCCTTTGGCAGAAGGAAGCTTACCCTAGTGAATCACATTTTTTCATTTTAAGAACCACACTATGTCTTCTTGTGTTAGACAAATTTGAACAAGCATTAGATTTGATAAATAAATTTGAACCTAATTTAGATCGAAAGGATGTTCCCCTTCCAATTCAAATTGCTTATTTAATTACCTCTTCCTGCATATACAAAAGTGCACCTTTGTATGAGGACGTCAAGTATAAGTATCGACTCATATTAAATTATGACCCAGATTTTCAAAAATATATCGGCATATTAGATGATGTGGTTTTTAATAAAAGGAAACACGATCTCTTTAGTATGTTCCAAAATATGTTTGGCTGATTTGAAGATAAGGCGGAGAACAAATTCGTCATTTTTACAACCCTTCATGGAGGTATGACCTTTTTTGGGGGGGGAAATAGGTGGCAAGAATTGGGATAATCTAGCCATGTCGAACAGATGAGCTATTGTACGTATTATCACTATCCGTATACGTATATATTACTTCCTTACCTATTTATGTTCTTTTTTGTTGCCTTTCACTTTTACAAAGCGGTTCATCCTGCTGGGGTGTATCTCACATCCTCTTTGAAAAAATCGCAATGTGGGTTGCTACTATGCCATGCGGAGTATATTCAGTAGGCATGTACAGTTATACGGAGGCAAATACAACAGCTCACACACCTGTTTGGCCTCACATAAAAGTGTAAGCCCGCCCAGAATGACATTAAATAGCTATGGAAATAAGGGGTCCCCGTTATTTTCCTTTTTTTTTTTCTCTCTTTTTTTTTTTTTTTTTTTTATACTCATTCTTTCATGCCAGAAAAGAATCTTTGCAAAAATAGGGAAATACATACAATCCCAATTTAGTCCATCCGGGAAAGAATGTTCCCCTTATGATCTTTCCATTATTTCTTTCCCTTTTGTATTGGATAAAATAAACTTCGTACGGTTTCACCAATTTGTGCTTTAATTTTTTTTTAGCGTGCAAATTTCTTCTTCTTTTTTTTGAGGTTATAATCCCCATTTTGAAAGGGCTTCTCAAAGGTAATAAGGCGCATCACCCGTTACTGCATCTTACCATTGATTCCTTTTTAGAGAAAGGAACATGTCGAAATGGGGGGGGGAAAGTACAAAAAACGGAATTTATTTTTTTTTTTTTAGGGAATGTCTAATTTGCGTCGGCTTTTACGTCATATCGTAAACTTAAAATGTGAAATTAAAAATTAAAAATAATTTTTTCCTTTTTCTTTTTTCTTTTTTCTTTTTTCTTTTTTCTTTTTTTTTTTTTTTTTTTTCTGTGTGATCCGCGCTTACTTTTTCCTGCTTCTCACACAAAAATGCGCATTCTTCATTCGATGTTTCTGAATACTCCTTTCTCTTATGCATCGCGCAAGGAAAAAAGGGGAGCTTATTCACGCACGCGACATGTCAAAGAACGCCACTCCTCATTAGCTACTAAGATCAGGAAGGCGTTCACAGATCAATAAAAATAAAAAAGTTGGAAAAGAGAACACCCTCAATATTTCCCGGAACCCCACATCGAGATGGAAATTGTCGAAGAAATTAAGGACTCCACCGTTAACGAAACGGATTTGATTTTTTACTACAGTTAGTTAAAATGACGCATATGCATCTACTATACCCCAATGGGGAAAGAACATCGGTTCAGCACCGGATCATTCCATAAGAGATGCAACAATCAATGCGTTTAACATGGCAGGTTTTAATATGGATCGAAAGAGCAACTTTGCTAGAGTACACACTCCTGTACATCTACATACATGTACACACATACGTGACTACACACATATATGCATGTGCGCCCCCCTTCCACAGGAAATCTTTGCCCCATAAATGACCTATGCAACTGGCTAAACTACAAAAATGGTACTGCTAAAGTTGAGAACTACATGGGGCACATTTAGGCATACAGACCCTCTGCACCCCAATAAAGGGATAACCGTATCCATTCCTTGGAATAAATGCTTCCGCCGTTTATGCTTCTCACCCGAGTGATTCACTCTTGCGCCGATTTCCTCTTCGAAAAATATTTCCATTAAACTCACCCTTGAAATGTCAATAGCGTGATAGAAAAAGCAAAAAAAAAAAAAAAAAAAAAAAAAAAAAGACAATATATCAACGGAGAAACGGCATGGAGAAATAAAAATACCATTTAAAAAAACTGTGAATGGGGACTTTTCCACTCACTCGCGCAATCTGAGGGGTGCACAGAAATAACGCTAATCATGATTAACTAATTTTTTTTCCTTCTTTTCATATTTATACATTTCCTTTTGCTTCTTCTCTACGCAATAAGACATTAAGGGCAAATACACCAAGCTTAACGACCCCCATTTTTTTGCCAAGAGGGAATTCTCCTTTACTTGTAAGAAGAATGATCAAGGGAAAGATGAAATCTACCTCAGGTGGCTGGTATGGCATCACGGAGAAAAAAAAAATAATAATAAAATGAATTGCCGGAATGAGGGCATTTGCGTATGCATGTAAAAAACTACCCGAACGAGAACGCACAGTTTACACACACACACACACGCCAACGATGCTTGCAGTTAGCTGATTACACATGTAGCGTTCAAGATTTTTTCTATCAGAACGAAACCGTAGCTGTATTCTTGTCCACATCGAATTGTGCACATCTTACACCACATCACCCCCCTACACAAACATACGTGTGCTTTCCCCCCCCCCAGTCCTTTAACAATTCGGAAGAATTCAAGGAAAAACTACTATCCAACCTTGTGCCGATCAAATTTGATATCGGCGCAGTATACAACTACCCAGTTTA
Organism: Plasmodium knowlesi strain H; assembly: GCF_000006355.2. Classification (NCBI taxonomy): domain Eukaryota; phylum Apicomplexa; class Aconoidasida; order Haemosporida; family Plasmodiidae; genus Plasmodium; species Plasmodium knowlesi. Next base: position 1,949,655 of record NC_011913.2, on the reverse strand, counting down.
TCAGAAGGATCAAAAGGGGGATATATTTCACCCCGTTCAAAAGGTAACAGCGCGTGTGGAGGATTCTTCCTTTTTAACCTCCATCGCACCTTTTTTTTTTTTTTATTTTTTTTACCATTAGAGATAATCTCTACCCATTTTGCTCATTTCCCCACACAAACATATGAACCCTGAACCCTGCAGGAACTTATTTTCGATATCGATATGAACGATTATGACGACATCAGAACTTGCTGTAACGACAAGAAAGTGTGCAAATTATGCTGGTAAAAATCGGAAGAAAAAGAAAAAAAAAAAGATTCTCATTCCATTTTGCTGTAACTGCATGTGCGCATAATTTGGAAATATTCTTTTACTAATTTGTTTCTTTTCCATTTTTTTTTTTTTTTTTTTACTACCCCTGCAAAATGATCCCCCTTAGGAAATTCTTAACCATAGCAATTGTACTTCTCGACACAGCACTGCGCGAAGATTTTGCACTTCAAAACATTTTGTGGGTCTACTCAGGAAGAAGAGGAATACATTGCTGGGTATGATCCTTCTTTTCTCTTTCAATTCGCCTAAATCAACTTTGCCGTAATCATGATCATCCAATACGTCTGCAACATTCTATTATTGCTCTGTTCACATTTTATCAGGGCGAAATTCTTTTCTCTACTTCCTCTGTTTTATTACATTTTTAATCATACACATTCATATGCATGATTATGCGTTGTGTTCTCCACACAGATCACATTTTTTTTTTTTCCCCCTCCCTGTCCGCTAGGTTTGTGACGAGTCTTGTCGCTACTACACTACTGACGCCAGAGCTGCCCTCGCAGATTATTTGAACATCCTATCTGTATGTAAAAGGATTAAAAAAAAAAATAAATAAATTACAATTCTTTCTTTTATTTACACACCCAAGGGAAATAACCTTCACAATAACATAATGATGAGAGGAATTTTTGTGCATTTTTTTTTTTCAAGGGTCCGGATACTAAGAAGAAGAAAGTTTCCATATGGGGCAAGGAAAAATATCCCATGATTGAGTACTGCAGGAAATATGGGACATATTTAATGCGCCCCCGCGGCGGTCCCCAGAGGGTTCAGAATGTTTCCTTCTTTGCACAGCAAGTGTATAGATACACTCATATATATATTTGTACATATATATATGTTTTTATCTAATCGGCGTTTTCCCTAGGAGGGCCTTTGAAATCTGCTATAAGTATTTCGATATCCTGATGGAGGAGCAAGACTTCTTCAAGAAGGGGTCTCCGCACGTGAACAAAATAATGGATTATCTACCCTACGGTAAGGATTAAAAAATAGTGACTCTTACTTCCCATAGGTAGAGGGAATTGCGACCAGAGAAAAAGGAGAAAAAATTCGCCTTCTAGCCAAAAGTCCATTAAGTGAAGTGTTGTGCAGGCATATTCTGTTGCCGTCATTATGTGCATCGCATTAATCTATTGCTTTACCCCCGCAGTCACGGCCAAGAACGTGGACCCGGTGAAAAGCGCCAGACTTAGCGAATTCAAGCAGTTTATCGATAGGAACAACTTCAACTCGAAGGACCTCTTCGAAAAAGTAAGAAAAATTGGAATCACATAAAAACTGTAGAGGATTTGCTTAGAACGTTACTTAAAACCGGGAATTCCCAATTTTTTGTATTAGGTCCCCATCCCCGGTACTCTTCACATATGTGTGTGTTCCAGAATATGCAGACTTTATTCATATACTTCACCCTTCTGATGTTGTAATTTTTTTTTTTTTTTTTTTATTTCCCCTCCAGTTGAGTTCAATATATAGCTTTCCAACGCCAAGTAATTACTTTAAGAAGAAAGATGCAAATAGGAATGTAACTGTTCCTCCATTCATCAAGGAACTGGTTTTTCATTTCACCTACCCAAGACTTGATATTAACGTTAGGTTAGTTCTATTCACTTGCAATGGTCAATTGTACGGGCAAATAGGACGGGCAGACTAGGCTGATAATTTGACCAACTAACACATGGAGGAAACATCACCACTTTGCCCCTTCCCCCCCGCAGCAAAGAAATAAATCACTTGCTCAAAAGCCCCTTTTGCATTCACAATGGCACAGGTAGGCGCACAAATGGAACACTCTAAAAAGCCCTTCTGTACACGAATTGATCCCTCCGCACCCCCATTTCTCCTATGAGCATATATCCTTTACAGTAAAACACAACACACATTTGTACTAACCCACAGGAAGAGTGTGCGTTCCACTGAATATAAAAAATATAGATAACTTCAATCCCCAGTTCGTACCCACACTAAGTAATTACCCTCTTCCAGCCACATACAATATATGTCTTTTACGCTCATATGCGTGCCCATCGGCATATATGCACCTACCTAACTACATACATATATTCTTCCCTCCACACAAACAAACACAAATACACACACACACTTTTGCTAATCCCGCTCGATAGAATTACTGAGGGAACAATTTGACGACCCACAGAATGCCCACGGTAAATCACCGAATGATGATAATTTCTAAATGCAATACATGTTCGAAGAACTTAACATCATGATAACCAACTGATGCAAGACTACCTCTATTTTCGCTTTTTTTTTTTTTTTTTTTTTTTTCAGTTGATCCTGAATATAGAACATCTCTGAAGCAATATGTCGATTACTTTCGTCAGAATTTTTTGGAGAACATATTGTTATCATGCGCGGACAAAAGGAAAAGTAAATGAGTTACCTGCGATTATTCGCATGACTGTTCGAGTGACTCCACTGTATTTTTGTGTCCTACCACGAAGCCTCATTCTGTTCACCTCCATGATTAAACCTACATACAATAGTAAACATCGTTTTTCATTTTTCTCACAACAAATGATACTTGAGGGTGACATTTTCGTTATTTTTATTTTTTTTTTTTTATCAAAGGAATAAGTGAAGGCCCCAAATATATCGACTATAGCAACCTATGATGGATCTGAGGACGTGCCGTTTTCCCGACACAATGGACAGTTCGGTGTTAATGCACCCTTATTTACATTTTTCCTTTTTGTTCTCATGCCTTAAAAGAAGACCTTGCTTTTATTCATGGTTTTTTTTTTTTTAATTCGTATTTTCGTGAGTACCTCATTTGTGTAGTTAAAACGGTCCATATATATACACGACTTTTTCTTTTTAAAACAAAAAATTTATATGATTCCTTTCCATTTTAACTGAAAAACTTTTCACTAGCTTGTATATTAAAATGTTGCAATGCTTTAGGACGCGAAATTTAGAACCTGGTGAACCATTTTCTGTACACACCCTTATTTGCACCTATTTTATCAAATTTCTTTTTTGGCACCATTCGGAAATATTTTTTTTTGAAAAATTTTTCCGTGAAATTCGATTGTCGAATTTTTTCAGTTTATTTATATGTTGTACACAAATTAGCTGTTTTCCTTTTCTCTTTTGTCAAAGAAAAAATATTTTTACCTTTCCTATAAGAATTACCGTGATATTTCCTTATTCTCTTTTTTTTCTTTTTTTTTAAAAAGAATATATAATAATCCTTCATTTCGAAATGGGGAGCGGGTGTGATGGTAAAGAGCAAAAAACAGAGGGTGTATATGTCGCCATCCCGACATGGGGTTACGGGAAAATCTGATTAGGAGCCTAGTTAAACAACCCACTGGATTAGAACCTCCAGAAAAGTATCACAATACACAGAAAGGAACGCACAGGGGTGTAACGTGTGAGCCAAGGAGAAAAACGCATTTTTTTTTTTTTTTTTTTTTTACAGCCCGATGCAGGAGCCACTGTATTTAGTTGTTCTTTTCACTATGATTAAGGAAAGGTAACGAATCTGCACGCTCTTAGAACTGAATGAACATTCCGCACGCATGTGACAAGTTCAACTGTGTATGCTTTATATCTATACATTTATGCTGGAAGTTCCAATTTTTGCGGTTACCATTCCATATATGCTTAACCCAACATGGGATTAAAAGTACACACATGTACATCCATTTTTACCAAAAAAAAAAAAAAAAAAAAAAAAAAAGAAATCGATCACGGATGGGCAGGAAATTTTTTATACACATCAAGCAAAATACTAATTCGGAAAGAAAAAAAAAAAGAGAAGTTTGCAATATGTACCTCTTTAAGCGTGCGTTTGGCATTTTTTCCTTTTTTTTTTTTTTTTTTGGACTATATCTCCTTTTAGCGGAACGTGTCCCTGATTGATGGGGGGGGGACATTCATGCATATTACGTGTTTACCAAAAAAAAAAAAAAAGATAAAAAATATATATATATGAAAAAAGGGGGGTGGCTCACAACACCCAACGAAGTTATATACAACATTGTTCAAAAAAAAATTATAAAACAAATTTATTCAAAAATGATAATAGAACCCATCGCGAATGATTCATTTTGTAAACGGGCTTAATACATCTTAGAGCCCTTTTTTTTTTTTTTTTTTTTTCTTCCTGTCTCTTCTTTTCTTTCTTCTTTTTCCTCTTCTTTTTCCTCTTCTTTTTCCTCTTCTTTTTCTTCCTGACTCTTCTTTTCTTTCCTTTTCTTCTCCTTCTCTTTCATACCTTTCCTTCTCTTTCTTTTCTTTCCCTTTCTTTTTTTCTCTTTTTTCTTTTTAAGAATAGCACACGGTGTGTTACCAACACAGGGAGAAAAAAAAAAGAAATAAAAGAGAAACCATTAATTGAAATATTGCAAAAAAAAAAAAAAATTAATAATTCAACATACCAAAAAAAAAGAAAAAAATGTAATTTAATTAATTCATTATATTAAAGAGAAAAAAAAAGTTTAAGAATTAAAAAAAAAAAAAAAAAAAAAAAAGAGAAGGAACAACAAAAAAAAAAAAAAAGATTAAAAAGAAAAGAAAAGGAAAGTAAAAAGAAGGAATATTACGTTGCATAATAACGTATATTCCCTGGTCTTCTATTATTTGTTGCCCGTGTTCTTCCGCTTGGTCGTCCTCCATCATCATAGATGGTCGAAACATCGGTGGACGATCCACCACCACCGACGGTAGTGGAACCATCATCACCTAGGGTGGAAGAATCATTCTCTGTGAATGTGTCGTCAAAGTGTTGATTGTGTCGAACAGTAGATCTTCTTCCTCTTCTATTCCTATTACTTCCACCAAAGAGGGAGTTTTTTATTCCATCAAATAGGGAAGTATACTGACAAAAAAAAAAAAAAAAAAAAAAAAAGGAAAGGACATATCTATATGTATATATATGTATAATTACTACTATATATACTTTTAATCATAATTTTTCTTAATATTACTTTATATATAAAAAAAGAACCAAGGGCAGCTCCTAATGTGGCAATTGTACCAAATATTGCAGGAATTGGGGTGGTATCATTGGTAGCTCCATCATTGTTCTTCGGTGGAACCTTTATAACTATCTGCAGATCTCTTGCCTGTGGTCTCTGTTCCAGTTGCTGCGCTAATATACACTTTGTCCTCATGAGTTCCTGGGGGGGATCCTTATTATAGACGTCACTAAATTTATTACAATATGCTTTAGGATCAGTTCCTTTACAGAATTCACAACCCCCACTGGGATCCAACTTACACTGTCCGTCTACCATCTTATATGCTTGATTAGCTTGCGACACGTATTCATTCAATTTATCCTTACATCCAGAACCCGCACTCTCCAGCTCTGTCCCTATAGCTTCATGGTCACGATAATATTCATATATTTCCTTTTCATACTTGAAATAGATCTTGTCAATGTGACTACAAACAATATTGCACTTATTATCAGTATCTAACTTCTGGACCTCCCTGCAAATCACATCCATAACCTTCGGAAAATTTTCACTATCCTCTAAACTGCTAAATATATTATCCCCAATCCAGTAGTACAAGAGACCACAACGTACATTCTGAGAAAGGGCACTTTGCCCCCCGTAGTCTTTACGCCCATAACACCATATTTTCTTTAATGTACTAATATAACCTTCATCATCGTCTTCCCCTTCTTCCTCCCCTAATGCATCTTTTATATCTTCGAATAGAGTCACATCACTGTACGTACATGCGCTCCCACTTTCCTTTAGCTCCTTCAGTTCTTTCTGTGCTGCAGTCGACGGTAGCTGCTTTAATATTGGGTCCTACGAAGATATGGTAATTAATTATGTAAAGAAATATGTATGCTTTTATATGTACCTCCTTTCTCCATTTATAGTAAACACTAAAAGGTAATACAACATATATATATATATATATATATATATATATATATATATTTATTAGTTAATTCCCCCCAAAAAATAAGAGAAGAAACCAACATTCAACCTATCCTCGTAGTCCACCATGATGCTTTCCGTATGTGCGTGTTCTTCTAATATGTATATTTTCAGGTGCAGTAGAACTTATTTTCTCTTCTATTTTCTTCTATATTTCCTTTCTTCATATTTCCGAAGTTATTTCTTTCTTCCTTCTATTTTCTAATATATTTTGTTTTTCTCCTTTCCTTTTCCTTCCCTTTCTTTCTTTTTCTTTTCTTTTCTTTTCTTTTCTTTTCTTTTCTTTTCTTTTCTTTTCTTTTCTTTTCTTTTCTTTTCTTTTCTTTTCTTTTCTTTTCTTTTCTTTTCTTTTCTTTTCTTTTCCTTCCTTTTCCCTTTCTTTTCCCTTTCTTTTCCTTTTCTTTTCCTTTCCTTTTCCTTCTATTCCTTATCTTTTTCTTTTATTCCTTTTCTTTCCTTTTCTATACTTTTTCTTTTCCTTTTCTTAACTTTTCTTTCCTTTTCATTTCCTTTCTTTCTTTTTCTTCTTTTATTTCTTTTCCTTTTCTTTTCATTCCTCCTTTTTTTCTTTCCTTTCTATTCCTTTCCTTTCTATTCCTTTCCTTTCTATTCCTTTCCTTTCTATTCCTTTCCTTTCTATACCTTTTCTTCTCCCTTCATTTCGTTTTTTTCCGTTTTTAAAATTTCCTCCTTATATCTACTCAAACAATACTTCCCTTAATTTTACATACTTCCTTTTTTTTTATATCTATCATTTTCCAAATTTATCAATATTCATTTTATATATTCATTACTTCATAAATCTTAAATAAAAAATTACCCCTCCCCATTTGTATTTACATATCTCCAACTCTAAAAATGAAACGATATATACACAGGTGCTACTCCATATTATGCACTAAATTCGATCATCCTATTTCCTTATTACATCGTTATATGTATTAATGCACCTAAGGTTCAGGGTTTAGGGTTCAGGGTTTAGGGTTCAGGGTTTAGGGTTCAGGGTTTAGGGTTCAGGGTTTAGGGTTTAGGGTTTAGGGTTTAGGGTTTAGGGTTTAGGTTTAGGTTTAGGGTTTAGGGTTTAGGGTTTAGGGTTCAGGGTTTAGGGTTCAGGGTTCACGGTTTAAGGTTTAGGGTTCAGGGTTCAGTGTTTAGGGTTTAGGGTTCAGGGTTTAGGGTTTAGGGTTCATGGGTTTAGGGTTTCAGGGTTCAGGGTTCAGGGTTCAGGGTTCAGGGTTCAGGGGTTTAGGGTTCAGGGTTTAGGGTTCAAGGTTTAGGGTTCAGGGTTTAGGGTTCAGGGTTTAGGGTTTAGGGTTCAGGGTTTAGGGTTCAGGGTTCAGGGTTTAGGGTTCAGGGTTCAGGGTTTAGGGTTCAGGGTTTAGTGTTTAGGGTTTAGGGTTCAGGGTTTAGGGTTCAGGGTTTAGGGTTCAGGGTTTAGGGTTCAGGGTTTAGGGTTTAGGGTTTAGGGTTTAGGGTTTAGGGTTCAGGGTTTAGGGTTCAGGGTTTAGGGTTCAGGGTTTAGGGTTCAGGGTTCAGGGTTTAGGGTTCAGGGTTTAGGGTTCCGGGCTTAGGGTTTAGGGTTCAGGGTTTAGGTTTCAGGGTTTAGGGTTTAGGGTTTAGGGTTCAGGGTTCACGGTTTAGGGTTTAGGGTTCAGGGTTCAGTGTTTAGGGTTTAGGGTTCAGGGTTTAGGGTTTAGGGTTCATGGGTTTAGGGTTTCAGGGTTCAGGGTTCAGGGTTCAGGGGTTTAGGGTTCAGGGTTTAGGTTTCAGGTTTTAGGGTTCAGGGTTTAGGGTTCAGGGTTTAGGGTTCAGGGTTTAGGGTTCAGGGTTTAGGGTTTAGGGTTCAGGGTTTAGGGTTCAGGGTTCAGGGTTTAGGGTTTAGGGTTCAGGGTTCAGGGTTAAGGTTCTCACGGTTTAGGGTTTAGGGTTTAAGGTTTAGCTTCCTTAGGCTTGAGGGAGGGAAGGAGAAGGAAAAAGCTCTCGCATATAAGCCAAATCGGAAACTTCATTAACGGGACTAAGGGCAAGGAAAAAAACTGGAAGGATGAGGTGGACATGCTCCCTTTAACCCCATAAGGGGAGAAGAAGAAACAATTAAATAAAAGAAAAAAAAGAATGAAAGAAGAAAGGAAGGAAAGGAAGGTTGTTCGAATAGAAATCACTTTCCGAGTTCAGGAGTAATATTTGAGTTTTCAGATTTCAGGGTTTAGGGTTCAGTGTTCTGGGTTAAATGTAATGTAGATTTCTGTTAAATGTATCTTGGGTTCCGCTTTAAAGGAAAGTGAGACACAGATTAAGGGTAATGTGTATTCGGGGTTAAGGTTTAGGGTTGATATAGGAGTAAACGAATGAATAGGTTTGTAATGGTATAAGAATGAAGAGGGTTATCTGGGCATATGAATGAAAGGTTTGAAGGAGAAGGGCACAACTTGCTTGTGAGAGCAAAGAAGGATTATTTCTGCAAGAGAAAATGCCTATGTGTGTATAATAAACCATTTGCATATATTCATGGATCATCATTCATTACAGAAACCTACTTGACATAACCGTCCTATGCGTATCATTTATTATAGTATATTCGAAATAACCATTATGTGTTCTGGCGTAACAAATAGGGAAACACAAATTACAATATATAGCGCACTATATTTAATAATTTCCTCCCTTAGGATTACGTTTCCCCTTTTTTTTTTTTTTTTTTTTATTATTTCTTTTTCTGTTCTGCATTAAAGCATTTATTCTTATTTTTAATCAATGTGCGCCCAATATTTTCCTTATACCATATTGACATATTGGTAAATTCCCTTACTGAAGACCCAAGAAGTTCATTAAATTCCTTAGAAGCTTCTTTTTCTGTAATTTCCTTTTTACCTTAAATATTTTTTTCCATTTTCATAATTTATTTTCATTTTCCTCTTCCTTTAAACGTCTAATTATGGACCATCTGTAAAAAGGTTGTGCTTCTTCCACACTTTTTTGCACGCCTCCGCGATGGCTCCGCGAATAGGTTCTCGCGGAAATTCGCGCCCCTTTGCCTACTTTATGCCCCTTAAATTTTACCCCACGGGGCTTCTATTATTTTTATTCCCCTCTTTTCTTCATTTCCCCAGTCACACACTGTGCGTTCCTTTAAAAAAAAAAAAAAAAAAAAAAAGTCCTACATTTTGTCACGCAGTGCGCGCTCCTCTTAAAAAAAAAAATGACGAAAGAAAAGGAAATGAGGAAAAAAATAATTCCACCATGTTTGAGCATTAAAACACACATTCTTATAAAATTTGTGTCCTTATTCTCCCTCCTTCCCTGGTGGGGTTTTATTGTTCGCGCGTTTCCCCCTCCCCCTTTTTTAAGGGAATTGAGGATACGCAAAGAAAATTTTACAACAGATGACAGAAAAAAAAAAAAAGGGAGATTGTAATTTCCTCATAAAAGAGAAGCACGCACACCGGTAAGATTCAAATAAAAAAGAAGTGTTAAATAAGTGTTATTGTGTATGCCCAAATCCCCATGGGGTGCTAGATTTATATGCAAATTTCTCACAAACCAAAGCCTTAATCAAGTATATTAAAAAACGGGGGGAATCAATCTAAATTTACAAGCACCCGCTATCATATCCAGGGTTAAAATTACACCCTATAGCTCAGTATAAAAACTATCAATAATTTATTTCACTTTTTTCATTTTTCTAAAACATTCATTTTCACAAACTCACGGCTTGTAGGGATAATGCTCTGCCTCCCGAGGGAAACAAAATATATAAAACCTGTTTAGGGATATTTTCCATTTTCCGCTTCCACCTCATCTAATTAATTATTCACTTTTCGCCAAGAAAATAAGAAAAAAAATAAAAGCTGCCTTCTTCAGCATGCTAATTTAACTGTATGATGTGCTAAAACACAGAGACTTTCATTTTAGCTCCGCAGGAATCTCATACCACCAGGACAGAGATCCTATATCATCAGGACAGGGATATCATGGCACCTCTGCGTAGATACCTTCATCCTAGCTCCGTAGGGAGCTCATGCTATTAGTACAGAGCCATCATGCCACGTCTGTGCAGAGATCTCCATTGTAGCTCCGCCAGGAGCTCATGCCATCACTTTAGACACCTTATGCCGCCAGTATAGAGACCTCATATTAGCTCCACAGGGACTTCGTGCTACCAGGACATAGATATCATGCCATTTCTGCGTAGAGAACTTCATTTTAGCTCCACAGGGACCTCATGTTCCCAGGACATAGATATCTTGCCTTCTCTGCGTAGGGACCTCTATTTTAGCTCCACAGGGACCTCATGTTCCCAGGACATAGATATCTTGCCTTCTCTGCGTAGGGACCTCTATTTTAGCTCCACCGGGAACTCACGCTACCAGGACAGAGATATCATGACACCTCTTCATGAATACCTTCATTTTAGCTTGGCAAAGATATCATCCTGGCTGTTCCCAGAATATATGATTATTAATTGGGGTAGGAATGTTATCATGTGTGAGAAAAACGTATTTGGGATATTAAAATATGATGATTCCTCAATCATTACAAAATCCTCTTATATTTTCGAGCTTGCTTCCATTCTACCTTACAGTCAGCCCCAGATATCTCCTGTTTTTACATTCCTCTCAAAAACAAAATCTTCCTTTCCATTCGCATTAATAGTATTTTTATTTCAAGTACTCATCCTACGCATTCACACACGATACAGCATCAATACAGCGCGTAAATATTCACATGGAAAGAGCTGAATATATTCAAAAAAAAAAAAAAAAAAAAAAAAAATATATATATATATATATATATATGAAAAATCAGCCCCCAGAAACTTCAATTTTCTACTTAGTTATATATACTTTCCATCTTGAGATAGAACATCCTTTACGCTTACGTTTAGAAGTATTTTATTTCCCTTGAGCGGCAGCTAATGTGTTGTCAATCTAATTAGCCGAGCTACAGACTTATTCAATCTATTCTCCCCGTTGTTCTGTGTCCAGATTTCTTCCTTCCTCGATTGCATAATCACGAAGGTACGAAATTATTCAAGACTCTACGTACGTGAAAAATTAAGGACCTCTAAAATGAGAAATTCGCCTTTGTGTACGGGGGGAAAATCCTCTGAGTTGAGTTTCACGACTTTTTCTACTAGCGAAAATGTTGGCAGTAATCTGTGGGGAAAAAATAAAAAACAAAGCGAAAGATATGTAGAAATAAATCATGAAAAAAAAAGAACAATTATCGGAGATGAAAGCTGTAAATCCGTCTGGGCTAGCGAAAACAGGATTAATTTGAATTGTGCCGATGTGAAATACAACTACTCGCCTAGCTCAAATAAAGACACCATCGGAAACATGAAAGTACACACTCCATGTAACCTTAAAGTGGGTGTTGCAACTGGGGAAAGTACTGACAATGAGAATACCCTTGTAGGGACATATGTGGAGGATACCCTGGATTTATTGGCAAGGAACTACATGAATACTAATGAAGACATAAATGAAGAGACAAATATCGGAACAAATGATGATACAAACACGGACATTAATCTGGAGGATATTGTGGAGGGTAGTCTTGATACCCACGAACGCGAATTCTCCGTCAAAACGCCTCACATACGCGATGGGCCCCACCATGCGAGGGTTTTATCATCACTCGGAAGGACGTTCGGGGAAGAGGAGGATAACGGAAATTCCCCTCTCATCGGAGCTTTCGACACAGACCTGCCCGCGGACTACGGGGTGCACTACGGGCTGAACTACGGGACTAATTACAGCACTAAATCCGGATCGAACTACGCAACGAGCTTCACAACGAACTACGCTAATAAGAACTATACAACAACCTATGGGATGAACAACAGAACAAACTACAGCACAAATTATAGCATGAACTGCAACATCAACTACGGAACAAACTGCAATACAAACTGCAATACAAACTGCAACACAAACTGCAACACAAACTATGGTAGACCATTCAGCTGCAACGCAAAAAATGTGCCATTTAACGAAAGGGGATTGCTGAAAACCCCTCCCGCTGGCATGTATGCATTTTTCCGGCCCAACAAAAAATACGAACAACTGAAGTACAATAATCAATTAAAAAAAGGAGTGAAGAAGAATTGCATAATAAATGAAAAATATCATAAAGCAAAAAATGAGTACACATCAAGCACAGGAGATGTTCCTCCTTTTAAAAGCCCAAATAAGTATGTCCCATGCAACTGCGCAGTTCTGCATAAAAGTATGCAGACAGAAAAAAAGGAAAGTGAGTGCACCGATATAAAGCAAATACACAGCGATTTTATTTATTTAATTATAAAATATCTATACTATGAAAGAATTCTGCCGGAAGCAAATGAAGTAAAAAGGAAAATAAGTAAGTACTTCCCAGAGTGTGCGGTGCTCAATACAAATTTCGTAAACATCTGCAGAGAGGACATCAATCAGAGATTTTTAATATGCAAGATAAATTCACACGAAGAGGAAGGAATAGAGGAGTTGAACGAACAGGATGAAGAGAAAAGAGAAAAAGCATATTTTAGGAAAACATTTAATAACGAAAATATCTGCATATACCTGAGAGATGTATCCAAAGATTTCTTTATAAATCCCAATGACGATACTGAATGCGTTTTGCAGTACATCCCTCTCCTGTTCATTCATATTATTGACAGATTCAGATTACAGTCCAGTAAGTTCAAAAAAAGAAAGCTGCACTTTAATTTATCCTCTGTGTGATTTATTCTGTTCTATGTACAACTAGGAGTTGGAACAGACCAAAGTTCAATCCGTAGTGCCAGCATGTGCCGTTTTCATATTTTGTGCGTTTTAACTTGTAAACCATCCACCCGAATGTCTGAGAGAGAGTTCCCAAATGCACGTATTGTTCTGTCCTTACTTATATTTAGATTTCTTTCCATTGAATCATTTTTATTTCAATGTATAAAATGTCTATTTACATATGTGCATATATTTCATTGTTGTGTCGGTATACCTAATTAATTTATGTAGAACTGTTGCTTTATTGCACCCCACTACAAGGTTGAAATAGATTTTTTCTTTTTTTTTTTTTTTTTTTTTTTTTGGTTCATATATATATTTTTTTTCTCTCTGTCCATGTATATTTTTTTTTTTGTTCCTTTCCTTCCTGTACGAAGTTCTAGCTAGTGATCCGATGTTCATATTTAAACTAAGTGCATGTATGTAAGACATAATGTAACGGAACAGTAACGCCTTCACTAGTTCATTAATTCCTTATCATGTTCTATGAGGCACGCTAGACGTTTCTGTGTGTATATTTATTCATGCCCCTGTTTCGTACATGGTCCTGCACACTCGTTTTTACCTGCATGTTGCGTAGTATGCATCTGTTTACTCGTCCATCCATACACGTTGTGTACATGTCTTTTACCCCCTATTATAACACATCTTTACCTGCATCTTTCCCAGCAGGTGACAATAATCACAAGGGAGGCAGATACATCTTGGCCGAAACGCTAAAACACACGGGCCCATATATTTTCAGGACGATGAAGTTAGGAAGAATCATACACATACTCCAAAAATGCATCGACCTGAATATCCTCTCCTACTACAACAATAATATTATTCCCATATTTACCTCCATGGCTATTTCAAAAACCTATGTTTCCAAAATGCTGGTTAATGAAACACCAGATTCAAAGAATCACAAGGTAAACTCCATAACAATCATAAAGGATAGGATCTATCGCCTTCTGCATAGCTACTCAGAAGATAAGACAAAGGGAAAAGGTAATGCATACCCAATACCAGAAACAGAGACCCCCAAAAAATTTTAAAATAAATAAAAGTAGTTCATGCGTATAAACGCGTGATCGTAAGAATGTGCGCGTATTCATGCGAGTATACAACGTTCGTGGCCCCTCCGGATTTCTTCGCCATACATGTAGAGCTCCTTGGGGTGCCAGAACTAAATGTTCTTGTGAACAAGTTCATCAGTTGTAGTTGTTGCAGTAGTTGTAAAGCGTTGCATGTTGTCGAATGTTCTGCAGATCGTTACAGATCGTTGCAATAGTTGCAGTTGTAGTTGCAGTTGCAATTGTAATTGCAATTGCAGTAGAGTCGCATTAGTTGTACTAGTAGAGTAGAAGTTGTAGCAGAGTAACGCATGTTTTACACACACAGAATATAGGGACCCATTAGGGGCATATGACGACCTTCAATTAGAACAGTTAAAGAAGTACTAAGAATGAGGATATTGCCTCTTCTCAACCTCAATGCAAAACATACATTTTTCATCAATTAGGGACCAATACAGTCATTTCCGACGTGAAAGAGAAAAACAAAGATACCATTTTTTTTTTTTTTTTTTTTTTTTTTTCCTTTTTATTATCCCCAAGGCTTTTCCCTAAGTAGATTACCCCTCATATATAAGAACGTGTACAAAGAAAGCATAAACATAGATCAAATAGGATACTCGAAGCTGACAGAATTCATAAATAACGAGCTAAGTGACATTTGCTTCATTTCCACACAGCATAAGTTCCAATGCATCCTGATGCCCCTTATGGAAAATGTAAATGAAAAAAACGGATAGGAAACTTACTGCACCACTATGTCGACCCAACGCTATATCCCACTTACACGCACCTGCATAATCCACACTCCCTCATCGCTACGCCCCCCCCTCTTAGGAGCAAAAACACCGAGACAAAAATGCAAAACTAAAAAAAGAGAAACAGTTAAAAGAATCCCTAGAATACATAAAAAATTACCAATGGGAAAGGTGCATATCATATTTACACTTTGCAAATTATTCGAGAAACAAAAAGACGGAAAACCAAGTGAAGAGGACACCACCAAAAGACAACATAGAAGAACTAATAAATGACAGCTTCCTAATTAAGCATAAGGATTACCTTGATCGAAATTTAAAGAACGATTCTGATGAAACCGTACCATTGTTATTACCCCTGGACGTTTTCAATTTGCCCTCATCGTATGATATGTACGATGTTTACCATAACTCAGAAACCTATTACAGTACAAATCCTACGGAAGACAATTCGGTCATCAAATGTATAGATAATATGCAAAGCAAATGCAGCATCCTATATGATCTTAAAAAATGTGTCTCTATGGATATTTCCATTGAAGAATCCGTAAATGTTAACCACATGTATCAGAACTACCCATCTTCATATAATGTCTTCCACTCTCTTTTTGAGGACACCATAGAAGAAATTCCCATTGTTGATCAACATCGAATGAACATTTAACAATTATACTTACACCTTACATTATGTAACACCGTCGTATGACAGAATATAACGCATGCTCTTTCTCGTCCACGAAGGGGGAAAATGCTAGCTTCAATTGGAGTTAAAAAAAAGGGGGGAAACAAATAAGGAAAACTTTTGCGGCTAAAAATTTTGAAAAAATGAACCCCATCCTCCTAATAATACACACCCGCTGCAACTTTTTTTTTTTTTTTTATTTTATTTTATGTGTACAGTTTGTAACAGCACACTATGTAGCCATAAATTTATCGCTATTTTCCTTTTTTTTTTTTTTTTTTTTTTTTTTTTGCCTTCCACATTTAAGCTACACGCTCGTACGTTGTACGTCCCAACATGGGATGATATTTAGAACTCAGTTTCCGAATGGGTATCCTGAATTTAATTCAGATCAGCTTGCCACGATGTGGCTTAATTTAATCCATTTAAAGAGACACTTACTTAAGCTTAAGCTTACACACACAGGGTTCTTCAAAATTTTGACGAAACGGTGACATTCAAGTGTGAGCACATTCGAAGAGGCAATTAACCGCTGTTAAAAATGGAAAGCGTGAAGCATACTTTCCGGGGGTCTTCTTAATTGAGGGGAGGTACCCTTCCCCCCTTCGTAAGATTTCCCAAAACGCCTTAATATGTATACCCCAATACATCGACCATCAAATGTTGTAGCTATATCAGGGGGAAATTGCATGCTTGAGCAACAAATAGCTCCTTGCCTTTACCCATAATATTTGAACGCGTAAGGAGAGGGGTATTTTTTTTTTTTTTTTTCCATTGCCAAAAAGGGGTTATCATTATTCCACGGGACCTATAAAACACACCATATATAACGATTCCCCCTTTTCCTTAAATATTAAAATGAAGTTGACTGGAATGAAAACGCATAACAACTACGGCAAAGAACACATCACACAGAAATAATAGGATTGCATATTGGGATAAAAAAAAAAAAAAAAAAAAAACTGCGTGCGTGCGTGCATTCGACGAGAGTCTTCTTGCTATACCGGATGTTTTCCCATTTTTCTTTTCCAAAAGTCCAAATCATTTTGTATCACCCTTTGAACACATGCATGGGGGATTGGCCATGCGCTGCTACATATGTCCCCATGCGCCTTCCTTTTTACCGCTACAAGATAAGCGCGGAGCAATATTTTAAAGAAAAAAAAAAAAAAAAAAAAAGGAATGTTTATGCTCGCCAGTGTGGAGAAAAAGCACTATAAAGAAATACTGACAAATCAACCACCCCGCCCAGAAAAAAGAAAAAAAACGAATAAAATTAAGGGGCTAAAAATTGCGTTAATATATTAATATGTATGTTCATGTAGCAGATGGGAGAACCCCGAGCGGGCTGCAATAGGGCACTTAATTATTGTCCCTCTATCCATATCAGATTTGTATATGTAGCCCATTTTTATTTTTTTGTACATTGTAAGTTGGCAAAAAGTAGTGATCCGCTCGAGATGTTTTCTTCTTTAAAGGATTTATATAATGCGCTCCTTTTTTATTACATAGTCAAACCATTTGTCGGTGTACCGAATTTGTTGAAATGTGTGCTCTCTTTTTTCTTTTTCTTTTTAAATTAAACTTTTTGTTATTAATCCTTTTTTGGAACAATTCAGTCACCCCACAAATAAAAAAATTTTCGAACATATTTTTTTTTTTTTTTTTTTTTTCCAAAATAAAAACGAACGCAAAAATTAAAAACATATTTCATGAAAACAAAAGCAGTGAGGTATTACATAAAAAAAATAAAATATAAAGTGTACTTCGCACTTGCAACATATCATTTCTAAAACTTGCCCTATTACGTAACATTCGCGTGAAGATATAGCGAATTAAACATCCCTGAGGGTAGCGCATATATAAAACAGCACACTGCAACATTTTTCCGACTCAAACAACATGGTGACATACGTAGGAAAAGAAGCCCCCTTTTTTAGGGCTGAGGCCGTTTTTGGAGATAACTCCTTTGGAGAAGTGAACTTATCGCAGTTTATTGGAAAGAAGTATGTACTGTTATATTTTTATCCTCTGGATTTTACTTTCGTTTGCCCATCAGAAATAATAGCATTGGATAAAGCCTTGGATGCATTTCACGAAAGGAATGTAGAATTGTTAGGATGCAGTGTAGATAGCAAATACACACACCTTGCATGGAAAAAAACCCCACGGGAAAAAGGAGGCATTGGCAATATCAAGCATACCTTGCTATCTGACATCTCCAAGAGCATTTCAAGAGACTACAACGTTCTCTTTGATGATAGCGTATCTTTGAGAGCCTTCGTTCTTATCGACAAGAATGGAATCGTGCAACATCTCCTTGTTAACAATCTCGCATTAGGTCGCTCAGTGGACGAAATTTTACGAATAATCGACGCCCTACAGCACCATGAGAAGTATGGCGATGTGTGCCCAGCCAACTGGAAAAAGGGGAAGGTTTCCATGAAGCCATCAGAAGAGGGCGTTGCGCAATATTTGTCCACATTATAAAATGGGGACCGCGAAACAGGGTTTTTTAAAAAAAAAAACAAAAAAAAAAACATGTTTTTAAGGAGAAGTACGGACAAGTTTTAAATTCTCGAGGTCCTCTACCTTGTTAGTTCATTACGACTTGTATGACTAAGAATATGCCTCTGCACGTTCCGTATGAAAATGTGTTTTTTCTTTTCTTTTTTTTTTTTTTCCCCTCTCTTCAACCAATCCATCATATATTATTATTAACATTTCATGTGTAAAATGTCTTCATCATTTTTGAAAGAACGCGAGAGATCACGCACCAAATGTACTTCCATACATATGCACGTGTGTAATATACATCTTTCCACAGGTGTGCGTTTTTTTTTTCCTGCTTAAATTCGCGTGTGCGCGAATAAATCGTACGCCACGAATGAGACTTCGAATAACTACCAACGCACTTGAGGGTACAAGCCTCCGAATCCACATATAATTGTAAAACACACGCAAAAAAAAAAAAAAAAAAAAAAATTAATCAAAGTGGAAATTTATGCAACCACATTCTGAATACACATATTGTTGCATGAAGCGATCTGCACCTATGCAGAACTCGCAAAAATGAGTCTCCCGTAGTAACTCATTTCGAGGTTTGCATTTTTCACTTATCACATAGGTAAATCGCTTTGCATTTATAAACGGAACAGATGGAAAATGCCACACGGGGAAGGGGTGCAAATCAAATTCTACTTCGTACCTAGGTCATGTAAAGATGCCATTGTGTTCCATATAACAAAGTGTATTCCAACGCCTAAAAATAACAGACCTTATAAAAAAAAATAAATATATATATATATATATATATATATATATATATATCTTAACCGTTAAGGCTATTTTTGCGCTAAAATTGGAACATAGTGATATATAATATGTTTTTGCATTGCATTGTACTTTTTTTTTTTTTTTTTTTTTTTCTCCTTGTGAAAGTAGCATAGGGTGAACATAAACTTTGCGAAGCATTTCGTGGAGAAAAATAATAACTTAGGAAAAGCAATTGTTAATGATTACGCATAGGTATATAACTGTACACGCGCAAGTTATTTATTCATGTACCCAAGAGAGAAGAAAAAAAAAAAAAAAAAAAAAAAAAAAAAAAAAAAAAAAAGACCCTAAAAGTTAATCATCCTCGTGGTTAATCTCATTCTACTCTGTTTAACTTGTTAGTCATCCTTGATATATATATTTTTTTTTATCCATCACCTACGTGTAATTGTTTTTCCGTTTTTCTTTTTACTACCCCAAACAAGCGCAACAGAAATGAATAGAAACATCTGGAGCGTGCTTCTAATAATTGTAGTTATAAATTTTTTACTGATCACGGGTAGAACGACGGACCAAAGGAACAACGGCAAAAATGGACCAGCGAACAACGAAAAAAAAGAACACAGCTGTTGTTCGAAAAAAGACTCAACTGAGAACCTCGAGGGAAAAAAGAAGGATGACGATATTTCAGGGGATGGCGAGACTTTAGAGGATAACAACATTTCAAAGGATGATAGGAACTCAAAGAATAATGGAGAGTGCACACCTTCCTTACACGTAGAATGTGCTCACAACTGCAGCAAAAAAAAACTGGCCTTTATTTATGATTGCTGGGACAATTTCAAATTGTATAGAAACATAATTGAACAGTACATGAGGGGCCAGGGGGAAAATAACTTCCAACTGCAAGGAACTGGCGATGAAAATAGCGACCACGATGGCGCTGGAAGTATCAACGGCCATAACATGGCCATGCCGATGCCCATGTCATTTCAGCTTTCAACGCATACGATTATTTTGTTTAAATTCTGGGAAACCAAAACGGTAATGCGAGCGAAAATCCCCTCGAAGTGCTGGCTGACCTGCTCATTTGCAATTAAGCAAACCGGCACGCGAGTTGTTAATCGGCACATCGTGCGATACACCATCTGCTGAACTTCTATTGACCACCTGCTCACAATTATATTTCAAACGTTTCACCTCCCATACACACCACATATACACCACATGCACACCTCCGTTACCCTACAGGAAGCGTCCTACTACATATCTCTTGTCATATGCCTACTTTTCGGCGTACTCTCAGTTCTACTGAAGGTGGTCCGACTGCAAGTGGAACAAACCCTGCCTAAAACCAAAGACACCAACATAATGAGGAGTGGAATTCTTTTTAAAAACAATTTAACCAGATCTGCGCTATCATTCATCATTTATTCATGGGACTACTTATTAATGCTAATTGTTATGACTTTCAATGTGGGCTTATTCGTCGCTGTGGTGGTGGGCCTATCGATTGGTTTCTTTTTATTTGGACATAAGTTTGTCACGTGTGGGAGTAATTCCACGGACGGGTTGGATGTCCACAAGGAATTTCATGGGGACCCCGCCTGTTGCGGGTGTTGACCCTTTGGCCATCATTCCAGTGATGTGCAGACAGCGCTCGACCTATTTGTGCCAAGCAGATGAATTTCGCAGTGCCTCTGCGTGTCCATATATATGCCTTTGTAATTCCCCTCACCTGGAAAAAGGCTAAAATGGAAGCGAGGCACCGAAACTCAATTTTAACTTCACCGTGAAAAGAGTACCTAGGCACGCAACTGATACACAGTGCCATTTGCTTCTACCCTCCTTCACTTATGTCCACATATTGTCAATGATTTTACTGTATTTTTTTTTTCTTTTTTTTTTTTTTTTGTTCCTTTTTATTTGTTTTTTTATATTTATAACTGGGCAAAATGTTATACTTCCCTTTTTGCATACACCCTCACCCTCTTCTTCATCCCTCTGACCCTTTCCACCATTTCGTTATTTTTGAATTTCTCCCTCATATATTATTTTCCGTGTGCCCTTGCTTTAAGAATCGCATTTGTTTTGTTCTGTTTTTTTTTTTTTCTGCACAAATGGATTACTGTCAAGTTGTATAATCTGTTACTGTATGTTCCTCCCTATCCTTTACATGTGTAGAAAGGGGCTCCCCCCCCGTCCCCAGCGTGGGTACGGACATACACTAATAACTAATCTTTTAAAAAAAAATGTATAAATATATATATTACTTTTCCCGCATTTTTTCAACAATTTTTTTTATTTCCCAATTTTTCTTAATTATTTTTTTCTTCCCCTTTAACCTACTGTTAAGTGGTATCAGAACTTTTTATATATTTTCGCAGAATTGGATCAGGGGTGGAAAAAGGGATTTTCTTTTTTTTTTTTTATGTAGAAGGTAACGTTTTTTTTTTTTTTTTTTTTCGTGCATCACAAGGTTATGTAGGCAATTTCGGATCTATTCAGTCTGCCACCGCGTTAACCTCCTAACCAGATGATCACTATTTAGAATGTAAGGGTTAGGAGCACTTGTTTACAATTTCATTCTTTAGTGGAATTTTATACACCCGACGTGCGAGAAGCAACGTATGCACATGCATCGTGCCCCCACCGAGCATCTGCACATAATGCTATACAGGAGGAGACACCTGTTAATCGCGTAGTCACAGAACTCATTTCATAAAGGGGACCCTAAATCTGTGGACGCAAATTGGAACAAATATTGTGTAAGGAGAAAGCCCTCAATCTGACTAGCTAATTACCTAACACCTAACGTAAAAGAAGAGGATAAGTGAAAAAATAAAGCAAACTACCTTGAAGAACGATAATTTTGGAGCTCCTATACAACGAAGTATGTTCATCCTTATGAATGATAGTGATATATAAAGAGTACTAACTATATATACGTATATATGCAAGGATTGCTTACTTGCAAAGTTGGGTACGAATTTTGCAATGCCAAGTGAAGTGGTCTCATAATTACAGAGAAAAGAGAGCGCCATTTTGGTTGCAAATAAATAAATGTAGAAACGCCTGCAACGATATAGTGTGTCTCAATATTTTGCGTCCTTCTCAGCGAAGCCTCACAGCACCATAAAGCGCTATCCCTGTAGGTGACATCGCTGACAGGGTGTGTGTACGTTCACAAACACATATTCACACTTGTGTCCAAGAGGGAAGAAGCAAGGCGGGGCACATGAAGCCGCGATTAAACAATCGAGTGAAGGGGAATTCGTACTATGAATACTCCATCAAGCATGGGAGGTACGACATCGACCAAGCGGTGGCGTACATAGAGAGGAGCTCCTTCTTCAGGAGCTGCGGCGGGGCGGGGCGTGGAGGCAGTGACAGGGATAGCAATTCAGATAGCAATTCAGATAGCAATTCAGATAGCAATTCAGATAGCAATTCAGATAGCAATTTAGATAGCAATTTAGATAGCAGTTTAAATAGCAGTTTAAATAGCAATTCAGATAGCAGTCACGATGAAAGCCGCAACAATAACCGCAGGGGCAGAAAGGAGCCCACCCTGCAACGGAAACTCCTGCGCCTGATGCGGGAGGAGAAGAAGTACATGCGGAACGGCACCCACAAGGAGAGAAGGCCACTGAAATCGAAAGGACGATCGAAGGACCATGATAGGGACCACCACGAAGGAGGCGAATCGGGGCTTATGTACGTGCATGATACGTGCGAACAAATTCTAAATAGCGGAAAAGCATTCAGCCAAAACACAGACAGGTACATCGTTATGAACGGAAGAAACCAAATAAAAAAAATAAGTCTAAACGAAATGAACGAACTTATTACAGAAATTATCTACACAACAATGACAAGGGACAATTTGGAAAATAGCCTCTTGGATCTTCTAGGAGAAGAACACATTGACTTTATATTTAATATTATTAAAAACAAGGAAAGCATAAGAAGAGATATCAAGCTGTTAAGCAAGTATGTAGATGTAAAGGAAAAAGTTCTCGCATCGAATTTCTTCATAACTGATAAAACAACAGACGGAATTAACAACAGAAAAAATATTCTAATAAAAAAGGAAAACATTGAAAAAATTGTAGATTTCTTTTTATATACATTAAAAGAAAACAATTTTGGAGATGTAAAAAAGATTTACATACCTAATGAAGAAAACAAGTTGGAAGAAATCCAGGTGCCCAGAAATACCTCCTACTCATATACAGATAATGTTACCAAAGTGAGGATTAACAGATTGGAAAATTTTCAATTCAGTAAAGACGAATTAGTTCCTGTGACTGTGTTACCCTTTTGGCACAGATACATTTTCGAATTTGAACATTTTAATTATGTACAATCCAAAGTTTTTAAGGCTGCTTTTCAGACGAATAAGAATTTACTCGTCTCCGCACCTACTGGCTGTGGAAAAACGAACATCGCCTTGCTAGTCATATTGCAGCAGATTTGCCTCTTCTGCGAGCAGAACGGAATCAGCCTGGAGAGGATTGCCCAGGCTTACCTGGTTCGCACCGGTGAGGGGGGGAGCACCCAGGAGGTTCGCCGTCCAGACGTACATCATGCGGAGCGCAAGGGACAGATGATCGGTGATCCCCCGGAAGGGGAATTCCCAAGTACGGACCAGCCAAATGAAGACGCCACAAATGAAGACGTCACAAATGAGGACCTCCCAGTTGGGGACCTCCCAGTTGGGGACCTCCCAGTTGGGGACCTCCCAGTTGAGGATCTCCCAGTTGGGAACCCCCTGGAGGAGGACCCCATGAATGAGGATCCCCCAAGCGACGAGGGCGCCAGCGACCACGCACCCCCGCGCGGTGGAAACTCCATAAGCGCAAAAGAATTCAAAATCATTTACATAGCTCCGATGAAGTCGCTCGTCTTCGAAATAACCAACCTGTTCCAAAGAAAGCTAAAAATTTTTAACCTAAAGGTTTGCGAATACACAAAGGAGCACAGCCTGACCTCCAAACAGTTGGAGGGAGTGCATATAATAGTAACGGTCCCGGAAAAGCTAGATATCCTTCTAAGAAATAGCAGTTACTCCACCACGGTATCTGACGAATCATTAATTAAGCACATCAAATGCCTGATCCTTGATGAAGTACATCTACTAAATACAGACAGAGGTGATGTTATCGAAACGATTGTTGCTCGATTTTTGAGATACTCGGAAACGTCACAGTCGGTTAGGAGAATAATGGCCATGTCAGCCACGCTCCCAAATTACAACGACGTGAGGGACTTTCTAAAAGTGGAGAAGGACATGTGCTTCTACTTCAACGAAAGCTATAGATCCATCCAGCTCGACAAAACGCTGTACGGAATACATGAAAAAAATATGAACAAGTTGAATATAGCAAAAAATATATATGCCTATGGCGAAATTATAAATGCCTTGAAGAAAGACAAGCAGTGCATCATCTTTGTATGTTCAAGAAATGACACCAATAAAACTATACAATTCCTCATAGACTATGCTGTGAAAAATGGAGAGATTAATTATTTCGTTAATAACCTCTACACAGATAGCGATATAAATAAGAGAATTAAAAAATCGAATAACATGTATGTGAAGCAGTTTTATGAATTCGGATGCTCCATACATCACGCAGGCATGTCGAGATTTGACAAAATATTGGTGGAAGATTTATTCAAGAAAAAGGCTTTCAACGTATTATGCTGCACATCGACCTTAGCATGGGGAGTTAACCTACCTGTGCATACCGTCATCATCAAAGGTACAAACTTTTTTTCCTCAGAAAGCGGAAAAATGGAAGATATGGATATTCTCAATATTAACCAAATATTCGGAAGATGCGGTAGACCGCAGTACGAAGATCACGGACATGCTATCCTCATAACAGAGAGGACAAAACTATACAAGTATATAAAACTATTAACCAATAATACCATCATTGAGTCAACCTTTTTAAAAAATATAGAAAATCACTTAAACGCAGAAATAAGCATAGGAACAACCAAAAATGTAGAGGATGGTATCAAGTGGCTGGAATATACCTACCTGTATGTGAGAATGCAAAAGAACCCCAATCTGTACGATGCCGACCTAACCACAGACATTCATTTGTACAACAAAAGAAAGGAAATTATACTAAAGGCTATTCAAAACTTGAGTGAGAATAAATTAGTAAGGAGAGTATTCCTCACCAACGACTTTATCGGAACCTTCTATGGACACATAGCAGCCAAGTACTATGTGGATTATCAAACCATAGGAATTTTCGCGGCAAACATTGACAGAAGTAATTACGTAGAAATTATTGACGTTATCAGCAAATCAAAGGAATTCGAAAATATACAAATTAGAAATGAAGATATGAAAGATTTTATGTGGTTAAAAAGTAAATGTGAAATAAGCGAACAATACGATGAATCAAAGTGTATGACACTACGAATATTGATCGAATCATACCTCAGAAGGATACAAATAAATAATTTTTCTCTCATTTGTGAAATTAACTATGTGATACAAAACATTATCCGCATCCTATATGCTTACTACGAAATATGCCTTAATATTTTGAAGAATATTTCCAACTTGATTATGAATACCCATAATCTTATTGTATCTATTTTGAGGAGACTCCCCATCAACTGTTGCGTCTTCAGGCACTTCTGCTACAAGAATGAGTTACTGGAAAAGAAGAATTTGACATTTTCTAGCCACAACGCCAAAGATAAGAAAAACAGAAACGATCCCACAGAAGATAATGCAGCTTCTAACCCAAACCATCTTCTACCCTACAGAGGGAAGTACGTAAATCCGGCAGAAATGTTGGAAGAGCAACAATACGGTAATAATCATGATTCATATGATACACCACAGGGAAGGTATCGGAAGAACCAGAACTACACCGTGTATTTAAAAGAATCTGTGGTGAACATTTTAGAAAAGAAAAAACTAACACATGAATCTATCGACACGTTAACGAAAAGCGAACTCCTTTTCTTTCTAAGAAATGAAGTCTACACCAACCAAATTTTGTACTACAAGAATGTAATTCCAAACTTACACATCGATGGATACATTCAGCCCATAACCCAGACGATCATGAAAATAAATCTCCAGGTGCAACTCATAAATACTATTTGGTCAGATCAGTGGAATGATCTTCAGGAGAATTTTCATCTTTTCCTTTTGAACACATTGAATAATGATATTTTATATTTCCAAAAATTTTCTATTCATAAGAAAGACAGGAAAAAAATCCATGATATTTCTTTCGAATTTCCCATATCGAATCAAATGCCCCCGCAAATCACAGTCCAATTTTTATCCATGAATTGGTGCAATTTGTCCTACGTCCATATTTTCAATACAAATAACTTATTCATTAATCAGAAGATTAATATATTTTCCGAAATCTTTCCGGTCGTTCCACTATCCACGCAAATTTTGAGAATTCCTAGCTACATCAAGTTCTTTTCCTTCCGATACTTCAACCCTATTCAGACGCAGATGTTCCACGCCACGTTCCACACGGACGAGAACATCCTCCTGGGGGCTCCTACAGGTAGGTTTCCTCAGCGCCTTATTTTCGCGCTGCACAACATCATAACAACGTTACTTCATAAACTCATAACAACGTTACTTCATAAACTCATAACAACGTTACTTCATAAACTCATAACAACGTTACTTCATAAACGCATAACAACGTTACTTCATAACAACATAACAACATAACAACATAACAACATAACAACATAACAACATAACAACATAACAACATAACAACATAACAACATAACAACATAACAACATAACAACATAACCTCATAACAACGTAACCTACTACCCGATTACCCCCCCGCAGGAAGCGGCAAGACCGTCATCGGAGAGCTGTGCATCCTGAGGAACCTGTTGCACCATGAACGGGAAAAATCTGTGTACATATGCCCCATGAAAGCCATTGTAAATGAGCGGTACAAAAGTTGGGCGAGCAAATTTAAAAACCTGCTAAACAAAAACGTAATTGAACTGACAGGAGATAAGAACGAAAATAAAGAAAACATCGTAGACAGTGACATAATCATATGTACACCAGAAAAATTAGATGTTATATCCAGAAATTGGAAAAACAAAAAATTCATCAAAAACGTTAGTTTGATAATTTTTGATGAAATACATTTACTGGGTCAGGAAAACAGAGGAGGTGTCATTGAAATATTAATTAATCGTTTTAAAAATATGGAACAATATTTGAATAAAAAAATAAGACTTGTTGGATTAACCACCGTCATAACGAGTGTGGACGATTTGGTTTTATGGCTCGATGTGAAAGAAAATTATCTTTTTAATTTCCCGTCCTCTTGCCGTATAGTACCGTGTAAAACGCACATTCTAGGCTTCACCCAAAAGGCATACTGCGCAAGAATGTCAGTAATGAACAAAAACGTCTTCGATGCTATTAACCAGTATGCACAATCCAAAAATGTACTTATATTTGTTTCTTCCAGAAGACAAACGAGAGTTACCGGATATGATATTATTTCTCTCAACCTCAGTTCCCACAATCTTAACTTTTTGCATACAGAAAATTTGCTGAATGATAAGAGCCACATTCAGTTTTTACTTAACAGTAGTAAAAAAAAGGACGGAAAAAAGAAAAAAAAAAAAAAAAGACCTGCAACAGATGAGGAGGAAACAAGTAAGCGCCAAGGACGTCGTCGCACTTATGACGATGGAAACCATTATGACAGTGACAGTGGTGAAGAAGAATCAAACGATGTGCTAGATTTTACCTCCCTAATGAGCAAAAACCTATCTGGAGAAGAAAAAACGCAAGTAGCCAACATGCTCTTCCAAAACTACTTGAACATAATAGAGAATGAACACTTGAAAGATTTGCTCAGGTACGGAATAGGAATCCATCACGCTGGGTTAAACGAAAATGACAAAAATATTGTAGAATATTTTTTCTTAAATAAAATAATTCAAATACTTATATGTACATCCACCTTAGCATGGGGAATTAACCTTCCAGCTTATCTAGTAATCATAAAAGGAAATGAATTCTACGATGCCAAAACGAAAAAGTACAAGGATATTTCATACACGGATTTACTACAAATGATTGGTAGAGCTGGCAGACCACAATTTGACGACAAAGCTTTAGCTATATTGCTAGTTCAAGAAAAAAGAAAAAACGCAATCAAAAATTTTCTCTATCATCCTATGAATATAGAATCCAATATTATTGAAAATCTAAATGAACACATCAATGCAGAAATCTGTTCCAAAGTTATAAACAACAAAGAAGATATTTTTAACTACCTTACAAAGTCCTATTACTTTAAAAGGCTTTTTTCCAACCCCTCTTACTACATCAAAGATGTACAATATGTCCAACTGTTTGATAATAATATACTCTCTAATCAGGCCAAGAAAGTTATATATGAGCATGTGAACAAAATTATCGATAGCACAATCAGCTTTTTAGAAAACAACAAGTGTATACAAGTCACTATGGAGGATTACATGCAAAGTTATTACTCAACCCCCCTCGGGCATATTGCCTCCGTGTACTACCTGAAATGTGAAACGGTGTCTTTCTTCTACAAAATGGTTGAAAAGAGTTGTACAAATTGTTATGCTATGGATGAAGAAGATGATGTGGAAGAAAATCACAGGGAAGATCTCCAAAATGGCAATGGTGTGGTCGATCCGGGGGAGGCAGGCATGGACTTGCAGGAAGGCACCAAGAGGGAGGTAATAAGCGGCGAGATGCATAACGTGAAAAGCGAAACACCGGAGGAAGATCACTCTGTAGAGGATAAAGCAACCACCCTCGACCACCCCGACAAATCTCATCGTCGCCACCGTGCACAGGAAAAGGAACTCGACTTTTACGGGCTGTTCGCACTCATCGCACAGGCCAGGGAGTTTGATGATGTCCCCCTGAGGCACAACGAAGACCAATACAACGTGAAGCTGAGAAACCAAATTCCCCTAGACATTGACATGAATATGAAAAATATCAAAACATACCTCCTGCTCCTCTCCCGTTTGTACGAATGCACCTACGAAACGGTAGACTATCACATCGACTTAAAATTAGTCATGGACCAAATAGCAAGAGTAATTAATGGCTTCATTGATATATGCTTACTTTTTGGCAAGTATAATTACATAAAAAATTTGATCCTCATATATCAGTGTATTAACCAGAAAATTCAGCCCACCCAAAATTCCCTCTATCAGATTAAGGACATAAATAATAGCCAGCTAGCCAAATTGGAAGAATTGCAAATAAAAAATTTAAATGACCTACTAAAATTTGATAAATCCTTTTTATATTCACTTAACATTTTCCATACCTCTCAGTTGGATTTTATTTTTAAAATTCCCTCACTAACTAGCAGTGTCAAATTATTTTACAAAAATGTTAATCCTAGTAATGAGGTCGCGGAAAAGAAAAACAACTTTGTTAGCATTCCTTGTGTAAATCATCTAAAAAATGAAAATAAATTTGTTTTTAAGATGAAACATCATGATCCGAATGAAATTATCATTAGAGTTTTTTTTTGTTTTTTTAATAAAGTATCGCGGGATTCAAATTCGAGTGCCTCCTCCGGTGCAAATGTGCAGTGGTAAGAAAGCAGCTGTACGTACATTTTGTTAGTGTACGCATAATTACCTATATTCATCAGGGAATATAGCCTTGCGGAAATTAAACTTATACTTCCGTACAAATGCGCGAGCTTTTTAACATCTTTGCACTCTCCGCCTCCCCCCTTAGGTACGCCATCCTGCACGATTGTGCGCAAGACGAATCGGTTTCTATCAAGCGCTTCAACAATTCGGCACTAAAGAGAACATCATCCGTCTCATTCACGTAGGAAATCTGCCCCCCACGGCTAAAATAGCCCTGGCACAGGTGCCCCACTTCATTTTGGGGTACACGCGAAAGATGCAAGGGCTAGCCGTAACATTTTTTGTCTTCATCTTTGTCGTGGATTTCCTCAAGTCGTTCTTAAATACCTCCTCTCTTTATCACCATTTTTTTTTTTTTTTTTTTTTTTTTTTTATTTATTTTAATAGTTTGATTTGATTTTATTTTTTTTTTTCCTGCATGCAGTTTGGAAGACCTAGTCCAGGGGATCTACAATTTTTCCGTGTACGCACATAGTGACACTTACTACGGACTAGACCACCAGGTTAGAAAGAAAAACGCTTTTAAAAAAGCGTACTTTTTTTTTTTTTTTTATTGTATGCCCATGAATTGTTTCATCTCCACGTGCTCATCGAATGCAGTATTTTTCTGCTTACCTTCCTGAGATGTTCGTTTTTCCGTGTGTGAATTTATTTTGATGTTATTAGTTGGAATTTGTAGAAGTGTACGGAAACGTCATTTTTTTTTTGGGGCCCCACTTTGTCCCCATTTCGTCTCCACTTTGGTCCCATGCTTGGCCCACTTTTGCCCCATTTTCACACATGGTAATTTTTCACCCTCTCCTACGCGTACAGGTACACATTCAACTTTCTGTTGAATAAGCGAAGAAGGAAAACTCTCTCTAACGCAAATAGCTTCTTTATTTTTGACGTATTTATTTTTTTTTATTTTTTTTTTTTTATCACTTTTGTGAAAATTTTCTCCCATTTAAGTGTCCAACATTATTTCACATTTAACACCCCAAATCAATGACCTACAAAAAAAAAAAAAAAAAAAAAAAAGGAAAAAAACTCTCCTATAGAAAATTAAGCTCGAAAAAAACTTCCACGCGGTTATCTTGTGCGATCCTTTGTTGATAGATTCAACTTGGAGCAAATTTCCTAAACCTGAGGTTCTTAGAAATTGGGTCGGTTTGGGCCAACACTCCGATTTGGTGCTCCGACTTCAACCATTCGGTACTTGTTCTCCCCACGGTGTTTTATTTCTTTGGGCTCACGTTGAAAAGGGAAACACGTGAAGTTCACTTCCACGATATCTGCGCTTACAAAAGCCCCTTACCCTACGTATAGCTTCACTATGTACCACTTCCCGTACACATCGGTCGCCTTCCCCATGGAGCTCACCTGGAGAGAAAACTTTGACTCCGTGGAGATAAGGCTGAAAAAGGAAATCAGCGGAGAAGGTGGAGACAGCAACAAAAGCGTCTTCTCCGATGTCAGATGCATAGAAGACCTGTCCTCCTACGACGAATACGTAGTTGAAGTGGAAAAGGCAAAAGACCTCCTTATATCTGACACGTACATCAGAATAAACCAGAAAAATAAAACCATGAACATCGATTTGTATGACAAAATAAGCATGGACAAGGATCATGTACATGTTAGAGAAAACACCCATTTCATTATCCTAAATTTGAAGAAAAAAGAAAGGAAATTATGGGGACATTTATGTTACTTCAATATATTCGTCATATACAGAAATGCCATGTATCCAAATTTGATAAAATGCACAAAGGAAGAAAAGAAGATATTAATTGCACAGGAGAAGAAATTCAAATCGGTCATTAATGATAGAAGAATCAAAAGTTTAGATGATCTAAAGAAAATGCTCAGGAGAAATAGAAACTCGCGAGACGACTTTATGAAGAAGTTACAGGATGATGCGCAAAGGATACAATCCCAGATGGAGGAACAAAAAAATGAGCTCCTTCGAAATCAGAAGGAAGAAATCCGAAAAAGAGCGGTAGACTCAATATATGAGGATTGTGACGAAAGCGAAATGAATAAACTGGATGAGCACCATGAGATAGACATGGGAAATCGCTCACATGAAAATGTGGACAACCGGAGCGAACTGCACATCTCTGGAGAAAAAAAATCGAATGATATAAATAGCCAGGTGGAAGGACTCGTCCCAAATGACATAGGAAGTAAGCATCAATTGGTAGCATCCGGTTCCGACATAGTTAAGAAGGACGAACCTAAAGTACTACTACTCCAAGATCGAGAAACACAAAATAAGGTCATCGAATTGAAGTTTACACAGATGAAGAGGAACGAACTTCCTGCAAGAGAATCCAGAATGCTCAACAAGAAGCTACCCACTTGCACGTCCACCAAAAATTTCTTCCTCATCGTATTGATAGAAAAGGCAAAGAAGCTCTACTTGAAGAATTCCGATTTTGTCAGTTGTTTGGAGACACTGAAATCGGTATTATCCTACTTGGTCGTAGGTGAGAAATCGAGTGAAGGAGTTCATCGCCCATGTCTAAGGGAGGGGGACACCTGTGGGCTTCCTCCAGTACATGTGTGCATATACACATATACACACATACATATATGTATATACATGTATATGTATATATGCATAGATTATAAATGTGTGCATTTGTGATCCCTCCCGCTTTCGCCGAGCCTGCGATGCATCTTACATTTGTACGAGTCAGAATGAAAAAAAAAATTTGGGAACACCCTACACACATGCCCCCCTTCATCTGCTTCTTCCCATCAAAAAATTGCAGGCCACGAACTAAGTAAGGAGGAACACATAAAGGTGCTAAACAATTTCTCCCTCCTACACCTGCTAACGAACAACCTGGAAGAATGCATTCTCGCATGTGACAGATGCTTGGTTGTAATAAACGAAGAAGTAAAATCCTACAATGTCGAGGATTTCGTTTTTGAGGAAAACGCGCTAAAGGATGGAAACAACAGTCATATGAAGACATGGAACACGTTAGAAAAAATAAAATCAAAAAACTGTGTTCAGTATCTTTACAGCATCTACACCATTGTCAGTGCACGAAAAGTACTTGCGTTAATTAAACAAGGGGAAGAAAACCATTTAGAAAATGTAGAAAAAATTTACCTCTCAATTGAAGATATAAAAAAATATTTACCATGCCATATTTTTGAAAATTTCCAAAAGGGAATTACAAACCTGAGACTTTTCACCACCCTGATGAAGCAAGTACGCAACATCAACTTGGAATGCATTTCACACACAGATCAAGTAAAGCAGGGATTAGCACTAATGAACAAACATATGGTAGGGAAATATTTTCGACATGATATTTCTTTCTGTTTCTGCTTTACCATGATCAGATCTTACAATTTAAAGAACCTCAACAGATATTACGAAAACGTTGTAAACATTGTGCTCTGTATTTTCGTCCTCATAGAAAAAGAACAAGAAAATTATTTCCATTTAAATAATGTAGAACGTTGTGCAGCATCGACTTTTACTATTCTTCACGTATACCAGTTTCTTCTTCTCATTAAAAATGAAAGTAGTTTTTGTGACAAAGTAGGAGAAATGGACAATTTCGATGTAGACGCATTTCAATGCCCTCAAATAAGAGACGAAATTATGCACACTTTGACAAATCACATGGTGGGAGAGTACACCGACTTGGATTTTATTCTTCAAAATAACCTTTTCTTGAAGGGAATCGTTTCTCCCATTTATCGCGATGGGGATGATATACTTCAAGAGGAAGCACTGCAGAAACGTTGTGAAAATAATCAGAAGGAGGAGGAACTCCTAATTGAAGAACACACAACAGATACGTGCCAAACGAAGGAACAACTATTCCCCCTTAGGGATAACCTCTTACAGAACATCCCGTACAAAATGAAGAAGAGTGGAAAAATCGTCAAACATTTTTGCAGAGCTAATACACACACATATCATGTGAGGATCGAAACTTTTGGAAGTGTGACAGAGTACCTCAACGTGAAGCAGAAATGTGAGTTGCTCAAAATAGAGATTGTTACAAAAATGATAAAATCCATGTGCTATACGCTAAATATAATACAAAAAATGCACAAGGAAAATGAAAAAAAAAAGACGCAGATGAAAAAAGTTATCTACACCTTACTAGCTGATTTATCTTGGAGCATCCATAATATTAACCCCTCCTGTGGAGAAACAGAAAATGTGATTAGCCTCCTGTTTCTCTACTTTTGCTTTTCCTTTATTTATAATTATCCAAAGAATGAATTCATCATCGATACGCATTACAAGAGGGTCAACGAGGAGGCCCCTTCGAACTATCTCTCCCTCAATGATGCCGCAAATGAGGGAGCAAAATTTTCCAAAGACAAGTTGAAAAGCATACTTGAAAAAACGTTCCTGTATAAATTTTTCTTAGACTACAAAAAATATATTGATCTGGAAAAAAAAAAAAAAAAAAATCAAAGTTCTGTGGAATTCACATCACAATATGATCCTGAGCATAATGCCATGCTGCAGAAAATTACTTTTTTGATCAAAAAAATTAAAAAAGAATCAAAAGGAAAAACAAAAATAAATAGTTACTATCCAATAATAACATTAATCAACAACAAATACATGCAGGAGTTACAACAGTTTGCTTCATTCCTTGAGAAAAAATATTTCTACTTAGAGTCTATGAGATGCAGAATTTTGCTCCTAACTTCTCATTACTATTCTCCTTCCTTGTCCAATTTTAGCCTTCCCTACATATTCGCTTTTCGCACTATTTTTGCTTCATCCTTTTTCGAAACAAATGAACAAAGAAAAGTTACACCAAATAACAGCCTCACGATTGCATCAAAAAAAAAATTACAGAAAAGTGTATCCCATTTTACCGATGCAGCGTCGCTCACATTTAAGAATGCAAAACGAACTCACTTTTTACAATCACTTAAAGATGGAGATGTGCAAAAAGCGTTAGTGCCTTACATTCGAACTGTCTTATGTAGACTTAAAAGGGTTAAAATTGTGCGAACCATTTCTACCTCTCTACATCGCATACACGCTGATGGGGACATTCAAGCAAACATTCGGGAAGTCGTAAGTGCTACATTATCGATGCATCAGCCGTTTGACTAGTACATTTCTGAGGATAGTAAATCAGCCAAACACCTCATCCTGTCGAAAAAAAATATCGGCAGTGTATCTCATTTATTTTTCAACCCCTTTTTCCCCCCCCACACACATTTATCAGCTTCTAATATATTTGGACAACCTCTCCGTTGACTTCTACATTTTGAACCGCGTTTTCCATTTCTCCCTTCAAGAGCACATATCTCCCCCCTTGCTCCTTAACGAGAAAGCAACAAGTAGGTTCTCCATGGGTGGCTACATTACCACGAAGCAGTATATAAATATATATATATATGTCTACATGCATATGTAGGTATATATGTATGTTCATCATTGCAACGTACGCGTCCTTCCATTGTTTACTCCTCACCGAACAACACATTTGCACAAATATGTGCCATAATTTTTTCCTTTCAAATTTTGTACTCAGAAAACACTATCAAGTTTAGTGACATTTCCTGTTGCGCCAAATCGACAAAGCTACTTTCAAACATCGAGGAATATAAGCATGTGCTTAATCACTATTACAAGAAATTCTTAAGAACTAAAATTTTACTTTTAAGTGGTCAATGTACTCTCTGCCTTTGAGGCACAACCTCCAATTGTTTTCTTGTACTTCATTTTTTTTACTTACAAGACGAAAAGAAGGGGAAACGAAAACCAACCAGACAGAGTGGATCGGAGTGCCCAAGGAAATACCAAAAGATTCAACAAATGGAGTTCATTACAAGTGTTGTTTTCTTGCAGAGGTAACTCCTTTTGTGATGTTTTTATCCCATGTGGGTACTCCTTTATGCTATTTTTCCCTCTCACCCTTTTGTGAAAGCTTCTTCCTCCCACGAACAAAATACATCTGTACCATTTTTCCCCAAGCGCAAGGAACAAAGGCGTGTGTATGTGTGTGTGTGTATGGAAAGGGGGGGGGGGGGGGGGTCACAAAACAGTGCTGTTCAGAGAACACAACATGAACGGGCACCCGCATAGAATGCATAGCAAAACGTTCTTTTTACATCCATCGCCGCGAACTTACGCGACGAAACTTTCACAACTCGTACATAATTTATAAAACTTGCGAGGCCAAACATGGCGTGGCCTTCCCTCTCGATTACATTTTTTTTCAAACCATTTTCCACTATCAACGCCTTTGTGGAAAATTCACCAAACGAATACCACAAACGCGGCAACGCGTCGCGGAAATTCTGTAATGGTGTAATGTCCCAAAGCGTCGTAAAAACGTCGAAGAAGGTCGCAATAATATAAAGAAAAAAATTCAAAGGAACATCATTTTTAAACATGTAACAGAATGAAAAACGCGGGGAAATAAAAAGGCTCATTTTTTTCCATTGCCTCGCAATTTCGCAACTTCTCTGTTTCGTTGCCCCACTGCTTAACTGCTACACTGTACTTTTTTTTTTTTCTTTCTTTTTTTTTTTTTTTTTTTTTTTTTTTTTTTTGTTCTTGGGCGTTTTAAGTTCAATAACATGAGGGAAAGTCCTGTTAAACGCTTTTCTTCAAATGATCGAACTTAAATGTACCTGTATGCGACTCTTATAAACCCGTGCGCCTTTCGAAGAGCACACAAAGGAGAGCGCTTTCGGTTGTGTTTTATAGTACTATCCTTTTGTTTGAGGCGCAACCCATTTCTTCGTAGCGCTATTCATTTGTTTACAGTGCCGCCCCTTAGTTCGGATTACGGCCATTTAGTTCGTAGGCGTCTCCCATTTGTTCCATCTCCAACCCTTATGACCTTCCCAATTCGTCGATTCTGTAACATCCCCCTTTTCCGTATCAAGTCAAAACGGGAAAACCACAAAGACACAGGAACGGCGGCACCCCCTTTTGGAAGTTTATTGGAGCGGAATTACAATGCCCCCACGCGACCATCCCTCCTGTGACCACACTGGTTTATCGCCACGCCAAGCAAATCGTGCAGCATGCGACTTCTCAAGTATCCAAATAAGTGCCCGCGCACCTGCAGAAGTAACCGCTTAAACGGCCCCCGCAACAGTGCTCAGTTAACGCTCCATACCAAAGGGGAGACACACGACCAGTCTTCAAAACTGCAGAGTAGCCAGAAAGCTAAGTAACAAAAAAAAAAAAAAAAAAAAAAAAAAATTGAAACGTTACTATTAAGGAAGACAAGGAATATGATATGGTGGTTTTTAATTTCAATAAATTTTTTGTTTTTTCTGATAAAAAGCTTTTTCACCCCCAAAGATACGACTTATATGAACGACATAAATAACAACCAAGATAGCGCGTCGACAGGTATGTGTAACCGTTTCATCGCTGAGTAATCGTTTCATCGCTGAGTAATCGTTTCATCGCTGAGGAACCGTTTCATCGCTGAGGAACCGTTTCATCGCTGAGGAACCGTTTCATCGCTGAGGAACCGTTTCATCGCTGAGTAACCGTTTCATCACTGTGTAATCGTTTCTCCACTCCCGCCTCCCCTCGCAGAAAAATACATTCTAGGCGAAAACTACAACCTCACCAGTCTGAAGCTGAAGATTGACTTCGGTTCCCTAGACACGGGGACCAAGATAATAGAACACAGCAAGGGAATTATAAACATACGATCGATTCAACAATACGACTATGACAGTTACATGCTGACACCATGTAATTCGGACATCTGGTGGATCTACTCATTCAGTGACATTATACACATCGAAAAAATTGGATTAGTTTCACTAGAGCATTATGCATCCAATTTCAAAGTTATAGAAATATTAGGAACTGATGTATACCCAACAAAAAAATGGAAAAAATTAGGAAAAATAGCAACGAACTTTACCAAGAGCTTTGAACTTTTTAACATATATGATTATTGTAAAAATTACGATGAAGATAACTGTTGGGTGAAGTATATGAAGTTTGTAGTTTTGTCTCATCACAATTTAGAAAATAATTATTACTGTACTTTAACACATTTGCAAATTTTTGCTTCTTCTGGTGTTGATATGCTCAGTGATAAAATATACTCCGATGATAACATCACTGAGATTGAAAAAGATTTCCACGACAATTACAAACATGAGAAAAATGAAAAAATTCGCGATCATGAAATTATTGAAAATTTGGAGGTTCTCCTTGAGGACAAGGAACGCATGCAGGGTGGAGGAACTGCAGCAGGACCAAGCGATCGCATATATGGACAGAGACACGTAGGCAACAACCACGAAGAGGATGCATTGCGCTCAACGGAGAGCATCACCATTGAACAGTCCCCCTCCGGTGCAACCCTCCCGACCTTGTCAAACTTTACACCTTTCGAAGGCTCCTTCCTAGATCCAGAAACGATAGAACAAGAATTAATAGACACGGATCTTATGGGTTCTAAGCTGATGGACACAGAATTGATCAAAAAGGAATTGATGGACACGGAGCTCATCGAAAGGGAATTAATGAACGCAGAACTTGTCGAGAGAGACTCCAAGAGTGGTAATTTTAACGAACCCTCACTTGAAAATTTAACAGAGCAAATAGGGAACGCGTTTGAAGAGAAAAGAGACCATGAAAGGAACACCATTAGGGAGGTTCAAGTGAATACAAGTCAGCATAAGGAAGAAGAGAAAGACAAAGTCAAAGAGAAAGAAAGAGTTATCGTGTCCTCCTCCTTATCGACAGAACAAAATGTGTTTAGGCAGAGAAGATACAACCAGGGCACCTCATCCCACTCGCTAGTCATCATGAACAAAGCTGTAAAGAAGAAATATGCTGTGCTCCAAAATTTTAACAAACTCAGGATATCCAAACTTTTGAAAAAATACCCATTCGTGAATTACAAAAATGTAATTAAGAAGTACATGCCTTACCTTGCCTACTTGACGAGGTCTAAGGACGAGCTCAGTTACCATCACGACAGCCTGAAAGATGCCATTCAAATGGATAGATTCATCAACCCCTTGGATGAGGCACCTCTTGCGAAAAGCACAGTGGGAAAGTATGTACCTACCAGTAGGCGATTTCTTTCTCCATTCTATCTGCTCCTTAGGGGGACCTTTCCAAAATTGTACAGTCGTGTGGATATCTCAAGACCCTATACCTCATACGGTGTAACGACTCCACACACTTTCGACAAGAAGACTATTCCAGCCAGTCCAAGTGGGACATCACAAAAGAAATCGTACAATATGAACTGCTACAACTATGGGGCTATCAAGAACGTGCAAAATAGTATACTACAGAATAGGCGTATATACTCTCTCCTTACTATATGTAAGGCCCGTCTTCTATGCCATCATGATATGGTTTGTTTGAAGAAACATGCAAGAGACATTAGCAAATTACTTACCTTTAGACGTAACTTAATCAAATCCACCTTCCGAAAGTATCTCATCTTCATATCTGGAAAGAGATTGCCCCCCCGAAGGAGAAAGAAGTATAAAATTTTGAAGAAAAAAAAAAGAAGAAAAATCAGAAAAAAAAGCGCAATGTTCAGAAAGCTCTTCTTATTAAAACAATTTAATAAAATAGGATATGTAAAAAAATTACACGTTTCTTATTCACCCATTTTTCATTTCCCAACATGCACTGTATCGAGGTATCTCCCGCGCAAGGAGGAGGACCCTCTCATGAATTATATTTGGGAAGAATTACAGCGACAGAATAGAATAAAGGAACAACCACAGGACGGATTGATAATGATCTACCTGTTCAATGAAGTAAGAAAAGCACAAACGACACGGAACTTAGGGAGCCTCAAATGGTGCTTTGATTTCATGAAAAAGTGGAAAAACACATTCAACTCGGTATTGCTTATGTATTTCATAAGATGTATACCACTGTCTAGTTTGCGCAATCGTGGCAGCTGTGTAGATATAATAATGAATGGACTTATTTTGAAGAAAAAAAACAAATGGACACTTGAGAAGGAATTGCAAAATCTTTTATTTGGCCATTCGGACAGAAGCAGGACTTGCAAAAGGCACGACCGTTTGGGGAAAACGGATTTGTCGTACTATGCCTACAGGGAGGAGGGTCAAGAGGAGGAGGACGATGTGTACAACGAGGAGGTAGATGTGGAAGAGGATGCTGAAGATGACACGGATAATGGGGCGTACTACATAGATGAGGAACAACCCCACTCGAAGAACTTCCTTAAGAATGACCAAGTTAATGTGGAACGCCCCCTCCTGAATGCTGAATCACCTCCAACGTTTAACACCTTTACGCTGTATCTTCACATGTTAAGATGCAGAAACGTGCACTCCCGCTACCACATAATGGTTCTAATGAGAAACCCCAGGGATATGAAGCTCATGGCCAAACTGATGACAGATATATGGAGTAACGTGTCTAGTCGCAACATGGGAGGAGACCTAAAGAAGGTCGAAAGATATATAAGAGGTGTCATCTTGAATCACGTAGCCAATTACACGACAAATAACCTTTCTTCAAAAAAATTACCCACTGTTAAGTATAAGCTAGTTTACACCATTTCCCCTTGGATGGGTAAAGCCACCCTCATGGACCTCTCCTATAGGGTGAAAAATAGGCGAAGGTTATTGCGAGCCCGACAGGATATTCTAAATGTACAGGAAAAAAAAGAGGAAAATATTCAGTATCAGAGAAAGGTGCAGTGCGAAGCGATTACAGAACTTTTTGTGAATTTAATTACAGGGCGTCTATCCTCTTGGAGAACAAGCTTAGAAAGAGAAAACAAAGGCGTAAAGGAAAATGAGCAGAGTGCAAGGACAGGGGGAGGTAGTAATGGCTACCTGAAGGAGGAATCAAAAAGGACATATCAGGAAAAGTACATCCAAAGGAGTCAACGTGGTCACCTTGACGAGGCAAACATGTGCCTAACCCTAAGAGAAATGGAAAACATGATATACTCAGATCGATATCTAAAAGAGTACGTAGACGAAGCAGGGATACATAAAGAAATGCAAAAGAAAGATAAAATGAAAAATATTATAAATGCAAAATACGAAAGGAAAAACAATGACAAAAGTATAAAAATATTGAACGAAATAAAAGAAACAGAAGAAAGCAATAGCAAACTTGTCAACGAAGTGTACGATATCATTAGCGAATATGATGATAACAATGAGTCGAAAATATATTCAGTCCAATTAAAATCCGGAAAACAAATCCCATTAATTATTAACAAACCAGAAAATAAAATGAAAGATAAAGTAATAAAAAGTGAAGCAAAAAAAAAATATATTAAAGACAATAAATTACAATACCTGGACGAATTTGATCATGTGCTCAATGATCACATCAAGTATGATCATCATGAACAAAATTGCATACGAGAAGAAAAAATTGAAGAAAAAGCAAAAAATACAAGAGGACATGCCCTACTGACATTAGTAGATAAAGTAAAAACCATTGAAAATAAAAATAATTACGTAATTTCCAAGTTAAAGGATGTTATAAAAATTACCAACAATAAAACAAAAATTATATATCATATGTTATCTAATTTTAAAATTTTACAAAACACAATTAGCCTTCTACTAAAATATATTATGATAAACGAAAAGAATATGAAAAATTTACACAAAAACAGAAACAAGTCAGAATCATTTTTCAAAATCTTTAAAGATATATGCATTTTACAAATTAATGATAAAAAACAACATTTTGATTCACTCCAATATATTTGCAATTATCTACAAGATTTACTATATGATGAGGTAGAAAAAATATATCTTTTCGAAAAATCCACCGGAGCCAGAGGCACAGCAGCAGCAGGAGTCGGGACAGGTCCAAGTGGTGGAAGAAGAACAAGTGTGCCCAACGGTGGAAGCACCTCTTCCTCCATCAACGGAAAATTCCCATTATGTGGTGAAGAAGAAGAAAATATACTGCTACATAATAAAAATTCCTTTCACGAGAAGAATTCTAATTTTATTTTTAAAGAGAAAAAAAGGAATATATTCAATTTCTGGTATTATGAAAATCATTGTCATAACGACATATTCAAAACACCCCTCATTTATTATAACTCTTCGGTGGACAGCCTTCAGACGTTTTATTTTAAAATTTATAATTTTTTCAGAAAATTAACCTCCTTTAACTACGTTGTGTATAAATTTAGGCACTACAAGAGGATGCTTATCAGTTATCTTACCAGGGGTCACCATGCCGGCGATTCCGGTGCGCAATTTAACAGTACACAGTTTGGTGATGCACAATTTAGCGGTGCACAGTCCAACGGTACACAGTCTAACGGTACGCAGTCTAACGGTACGCAGTCTAAAGGTACACAGTCTAACGGTACACAGTTGAACGGTACAGCGCACACCGGTGAGCAATTCGGCGGATCGCAGTTTGTCGGCGCGTACGGGGCTCCTCAGAATACAGGGAAACTGTACGCCTTCCTTTTGGGTCTCTTCCTGATAATTTTCCTGATAAACAATTTTTTCTGTTTCCTCCTGTACAAGCATTTATCGAATAAGTTGAACATGTTCGTTCAGGGCTGCACCTGTCACAGGAAGTGACGAGTGAGCACTAGCGCAAACGTGATGAGCCAGAGTAAACAGGCGGAAAAACAGATAAAAGAAAGGACAGAAAAGCGTACGGATGAATAAGACAATACCCACACCGCTTGATCACACTGCACACTGATCTTTCTTGTGCATTCGTCTTTACTGCGTTGCTCGCTCGTTAGCTTACCCGTGCTTACGTTTGTCCTTTCACATAATTGTTTTAGTCTTTTCACCCGCAGGGCATCCTTAAAAATGCCTCTTCATCCACATATTATCTACATACTCGTGGAAATCCCTTTTTGTAATGCTACTTTTTTTTTTTTTTTTTTTTTTTTTTTTTTTTTTTTGCGGTCCATTCGTCATTCTGAAACTTAAAATGCAATTTTTAAAAAACATTTACACAATTCCCTATTTTGTGCACAAGGCTGAAAAGGAGGAATCTTTACCCATACAGTCAGCGGCAATTTCGTCTGCGGGAAAAATTTGAAACTGACAAGGGAGGGATTTCTACAGAGTTTCTCATGCTTACCTGGAAGGTTGCATTTGCGTGTTCGGTCATTTCACCTATTCCTCCTTTTTAATGGACAAAATTCTTACTTCACTTTTTCACATCTTTCTTTCCTCCTCTTTGGTACACATTTCGCACAGAAAATGTGAACTTCTGGCGCTTTTACTACTTCATTTTAGCCGTCATCCTTTTATTGCTACCTTTTTACATACCTCTACGCATATTAAGGAAAAACCGTAGAAGCGGGACCTTATTAGACTACATACGTTGCACATGGATAAATGCGTACAACGTGGATGTCACGTCTTTTGGGGGTATTCCTCTTACCCTTGTCGACAATTATTTTGTGCACTATTGAATGGTGCCCAGCCCATGCTCAAATGGGTGCGCCATAAACACACATATATGTACATCTATATTTATATATACACGGCATGGTGTTTTTTAAAGAATGGCTTGCTTTTTTGTTGCAACAAAATTATGCCTACTGGGAGCGTAAAAAAAAAAAGAAAAAAAAAAAAAAAAAAAGAAAAAAAAGAAAAAAAATCCGAACGAACAAAAAGTGTAGTGCGCAATATGCAGGGAGAAAAAAAAAGGAACTGTTGCAATGGCACTATGAAGTTTCCACCTTCGTGAACGAGGGTTCAAATGAGTGGGTACTA
Source organism: Plasmodium knowlesi strain H (assembly GCF_000006355.2). Lineage (NCBI taxonomy): Eukaryota > Apicomplexa > Aconoidasida > Haemosporida > Plasmodiidae > Plasmodium > Plasmodium knowlesi. The sequence continues at coordinate 1,906,454 of NC_011913.2, read as the reverse complement.
GCGTCGTTCTACGCCTTTTCTAGTGTAGCCCTGATCTCTATCAGACATGGCTCTGCCAGTGCAGGTTTCTCATAAGGGGTGTTCGGCATCAAAAATGAATGGAGGAAACAACTCCTAAACGGAGCAACCGCAAAAGCACGCAACCACGCAAAGTTCATCCAATCTTGATCGTATTCTCGTCAACAAATTCGTAAGGGGGGACCTCCAAATTGGCTGGAGCGGGTCCTTGGCGAATTCTGCCAGAATTGTCATAATGGGAACCATGACAAGGGCAGAAGTAGCCGTGGTAATTTCCACCAGGGGCTGGAATGCAACCTAAATGTGTACAGACCCCTATATTAACTAACCACTCTGGTTTAATAGTTCGATCAGAGTCTAACTGAGGGTCTCTCATGGTTTCCACCAATTTGTCGTCCTCCTTAGCTCTCTGAATATCCTCAGGGGTTCGATGCTTTACAAAAATTGGTTTTCCTCTCCACTTGATTACGACGTGTTCTCCAGGGCTTACTGTCCTCATATCTAATTCTGTAGTTCCTTCTGCAACTAAATCTTTGGAAATCCAAAAGAAGTGCACAGATTTGCATATGGTTGATCTCATAATAGACGACATAATAAAAAAGTAGGATGCACTTATAAAATACATAAAGGTTCTTCTATCCGCATTTCCATTTCTTAATCTATATTCTCTAAAATCGGGATGATAATCTGAATTTATACTATCTGGATTGGGTGCATTTTCAGCATAACCAGCTGGTCGGAAGTTATGTGGTTCAAATTTACCAACTGAAACGACCGCAGGTTCTTTTGGGTTATGCCATACATCCGTTCTTGTTACATTGGCTCCACTCGCTAATTCACCTTTCTCTAAATTTGGTTTCCTTGGGAAAACGGGTTCAGCTGTTTGGTTATAATGTGCATATCTTGTCCTCACAAATATTCCTTCATACTGATGTGGATGATTTGACGGTTCAACCAATTCGGACAAATCCTCCACCCTCTTGTGGGAAATATTTTCCTTCTCTTCTATTTCCCACAGCTTTATATCATCTGCATGGTCGAACAAATTTTTATAACTTGGATTCTCTGAGGCTGGTGGTACTCGTTCGTTTTCCTTTATGTTATGGTTGAAGGTTCCTCCAAATGTTCTCTTCCCTATTTTGTTCAATTCGTTTTTTTTTAAAAATATTTTCCCCTTTATTAAAAAGTCAAAACTCCTTATACTTTTCATTTTGTTACTTCTTACTTGGTTATGCTATTATTTTCCTTTTTGTTTGTTCCTTTTATTTTTTTTTTATTTTTTTTATTTTAACTGTTTTTTCTCCTTTCTCCAAATTCGCAAATCTGGTTCATATTTCGCTTGGTACCTGTTGTGTGCGTTGGGTTCTTCTTGATTGGACTGCCTTTGATTGTACGAACCGCAAGGTTTGTTCTGGCTACACGACAACGTGTGTGTTCACCAATGCTTGTATACTCTATACCAGTTGTTTTCGCTTTAATATTTAGAGAACCCCCCTATCAGACGGCTCAGCAGAAAAGTAAATAATCCTGTCGACGACACGTAGGGTACTATTACCGGGTTGTCGTGGCCTTATGTGTCGCCTCTCGCGCAATAAATGGGATGCTAAGGCAATGTGCGCGTGGAACTAATCAAAAAAAAAAAAAAAAAAAAAAATTATGCATATATATAAACATATATGAACATTGAACATACCATTTGGCGCAACTTCCCCAAACTTTATGCTCACGGTGATACATAAATGTCTTATACTTTTTTCACACAGGGCAATTCATTACACTCCTTTTTTACAATATATATCCATTTATTCATTTTATATTTTCCCTTTTGTTCAACCTTTTTACATATTTTTTCTCAAATGTTGTACAATTGTTTCACAATTGTGGAACAATTTTTTTTTTTTTTTTGGCAAATGTACCTATATAACTTAGTAAAACACATTGGGAACGTTCCACGCGCGCCAAAAGTGTACAAAGGAAATGCGCATTTGATGCATCCCAACCTGGCATATACCATTTGTCATAACTCTTTTGGCGAGGTAAGGATGCTTCTTTACCGCTATGATGGGAAGTTGCTCACATAAGGGCAAAGCAAAAGGGAAAAAAAAGAAAAAAAAAAAAAATAATAAATAAATAAAATAAAAGAAAAGAAAGGGTAAAAAAAATGAAAGAAAAGAGGCCGGAAAAACAGAAAAAAAAAAAAACCAACATGTTCATCCGTACATATTATATTAGTGTACGTGCGCTGAGCGGCTAATTTTTAAAACGCGCTGGGCCGGATACAATCACGAAAAAGAGTGACCTGATGAGAAATGCGGAAAAATCCTTTCATTTTGAAAATTAGGAATCATCTTTATCCAATTTAGTGTAAAAACCAGGGGCGAACATGCCGCTACCGGCTGATGCCATGAACAGGGATTGCATTTGCCATTGTGTGTTCGTTCCTTATGTTTCCGTTAAACCTCGGCCCGTATCCCCCATTTATAGTGCGCATTTGTGTTGCCTGCAAAAATTGCCCGCCTCCTGTACGATTGTCCCAACGTGTAAATGCACCTCTCAGCAATAGCGCACCCCGCAAGGAAAAGGATCATACGAAAATATTCGCGCATAACCCAAGGAAGGACGAAATGCGCGAAATTGTTGCAGAAGTCACCCAAGGGGCTCAGCCCAAGAGAAAATTGAAATAAAGATAAAAAAAAAAAATGCCAACCGAGCAAAAATGAAGAAACAAAATTATCTACCTATACACCCCCAAAATAGTTACTCCTATTAATCCCACATATATTTGTACATAAACGCATGTGCATACACACGTGCTTCGAGATGCATGCCTTCCCCCTTATGCAAACCATTTTAGCACAGTTGCCATGGGGACATCTAAGTCATTTACACTGTTGGATCACTCTCCCATGTGCCATAGTCGAAAGACGAGAAAGCACACACCACCCCCATGCTGGAGGTTCATATAAGCATATTTCTTCACCCTTCTATGTTCAAGAGCATATAGGATATGCAGATTATATGCTTCACGGGAGAACAGACAAGTATTTGTGTTTTGCACCAAGTTCTCTTCACCCATTTGAACCTTAAAGGAAGAATGCACGAAAGGGCGTAACTTGCCTGGTGCAAAGCCACCACGTAAGAAATGGCTAATTCAATTTTTAGTTTAGCAAGCAGCACGCCGTGACAACCATGTGCCTGCACAGTTTTCGGAAAAAAAGAAAAAACCAAAGCAAAGCAAAAAGAAGTAAAATAGAGTAAAATAAAGTAGAAATAGTAGCAAAATGAAACAAAATTAAGCCAAATGAAGTAAACACAAATGCTCACATTGTGGATACATCGCCCCATGCGTTGCTGTCATCCATCTAAATGAATAACTAGCTTAGATTTCCCCGGTATGTCAGGACAACTGTAAAGGGCACTTCCCTATGAGGATTTCCTCTAAATCCCCCATTATTTTCCCCCCTATACATATTGGAAGTTCCACCCTTCGCACTTTCCACACATTTTTTCTTCGCGGTAACAATTTAGTCTCAGTTTGATAACTGCCACACTTGGGTACATGCCAAATGTAGTGATCATCTGTTCGACGTGAATTCGCCCTCCTTGCCAGTTGCAGAAAATCATGTTGGGTAGGCAAGACAATCAATTTTGCACTCCCAAGATTGTTCCTTAAGAGGAAAAGAATTATACATTTTTTTTTTTTTTTTTTTTGTTAAAAAGTACTCACATATGTTAATAAGAAAAAAGGTAGCTATTGCTGCTATTTTTTAAGTTTAATCACTAGCCATTTGCTCGATGCATATATATATTTTGCATATGCCTATACACCAATTTTACATTTTTCCGTCACTTCTTCCCTTTTTCTGGGGACACTGGAAATATTCACGCAGATTATCTCAAAAGAATTTTTACCTGCGTGTGCACGTGGCATATTTGTCATGCCCTTTGTAGCCTTTCTTACAATTGGGCCATTTTATAAATTGGAGGGTTTCCACCATGACCATTTCTTAATTTTTGCATTTTCGAAAAGTAAGTTATGTACGCCTAAAATGTTGAGCTTCTCCACCTTGTAGGCTCTGCTTCGCGCGTAAATGCAACTTAGATTTTTTTTTTTTTTTTTTTTGTACTTGTAGTCTCGTATGTGTAGTGCGTGCGGAAGGAGCGCAGGGAAGAAGCTTGCGCCTAGTTTTGGTGTACAGTTTTAAGTACACTTTTGCGTACACCTTTGCTTACACTTTTGAGTGCACTTTTGCGTACACTTCTGGTGCGCGCGGCGCCGCTATAAGATCACCAAGCAGTAGAAGCAAATAATAAGTAGTATATGGTACATATCAATGTGTGAACCGGTGAACAGACGGCGAATCAGGTTAATTCCTTAAGAAGCGCACTCATATGAAAGAATGCTATTTCTCGGCACAAGTTTCTGGACGTAAAAAAGGAGCAATGTTTTTCTTCTCCATCCGACTTCTATTTTATATTCATTTTATCTCAGTTCGTTCATTTTTTTTTTAATTTATTTACGCTCGTTTTTTTTTTTTTTTTTTTTTTTTTTTCAGATGAAATAAAAACGACGTCCTCCTCTGGGAAAGCAGAAAAACGATAAAGGAGGAAATAATTTCCTGTACATGAAAATTTTGAAGCGCTTTTTTGTTTGTCTGAATGTTGAAATTTTTCGTTTCACATGTTTACATGCATGCGCGTACAAACATACTTTTTTTTTTTTTTTTTTTTTTTTTTTTCCACCTGATTTTTGCCAATTTTTCTGATTCTTCACCATTTTTCGTACTTGTACTTTTTTCACTATTTTTCCCGACTTCTTTTTTTTTTTTTTCGTTTTTTTACTTCATTTCGATCTATTATTATTATTATACTATTATTTTTTTTTACTTATGTGAAGGTGGACGCGCAAAGAAAGGAGTACGCGTATACACATGTATACACATGAGAAAAGTACAAATGTAAAAATAAGCAAAGGAGGGGAAGTAAAACCCGTTTTTACACATCGCCCAATTCTTTTTCAATTTTTCCTTTTTTAATTATGTACGAATGTGAACATGTCGATATGTGAAATGTACATGTGACTTCACATACATGTGTACATTTTTTCAGAACAGCGCTTTGCGCACTGTTCTTCCTTTTTTTGCTTTTTTTTTTTTTTTTGCCATATCAGTGTACTTTATGCCAATTCGTTCGATGTTATTTATGCATAAATTCGGAAAAAGGGGAAAGGGAAAATAAAATCAACCGCCACAAACTGGCACCAAGTGGAATGCTTGCAAGTGACTTAGAACAACTTTTGTGACCAAACAAAAATTCAGGCAATTCGGCGAAATTGGAAAATTCAAAAAAAATTCAAAATAGCCACAAAAAGGAAAATTGCTTCAGAATTCTGGAATATACGAACCCTCTACCCTCCATTCTACTTATCTTCCATGATGCCCGATGGTATAGCAAAAATGCTGATAGATTAAGTAAAAAAGAGAGAAGAAAGAAAAAGAAAAGTTTTTCTACATACCCCATTTACGCTGCTAATATCAAAGCAACAGTTTACTACGAATCCCCTGAAAAATAAGACCACTTTTTTTTTTTTTTTTTTTTTTTTTTTTTTTTTTTTTGTTAATCTTTTCTGTAAAAGAGTGCATAAAATAATATTCAGTAATTTTGAAAAAGAAGAATATTAAATGTTCATGCACCATCCCTTGTAACATGTTTCAAAGGAATCGTTACACAGATGTTCATGTATGTATGATGAATGCACAGATATGTATTTTCTACATTTTATGTGTGTACATAATTTCCTACTTCTACTTGTATTACATCTTTTTATGAGGCACTAATATATGTTTATAACGATATCCCACCTTTTTCCTCCTCGTCAAGAAAAATTCGGCTGTACCGGTAAGACGCATACATTATCACAAAGTGCTTGTCGAAATGTGCACAAAGGGATTTAAATCATTCCTAATATACGTATTAATCTGTGCACATGTGTACATAAGTTTTGTCCTATCATGATAAGCTTCGCTGCTCCGTATTTTATCTGTTAAGTAATTTTTTTTTTTTTTTTTTTCTTCATCCGTAGCTTTAATGTAGTATATGTATTTGCCCATAGAGGCACATCCGTGCGTACAAGCTCCCCCCGCCCTCCTTATGCAGGGAGATGAGTTTAACCGTTTTTTTCCCTTTCCACTACTCACTGTGCTGGGAATTTCCAGTAAATCGAATATTTTTACCCCTTTGCTTTCTTTCAAAATGCAGTTCTATGTATTCTAATGTTCAGTTTTAATGCACACGTGTACAGTTTAATATAGTCATCCGTTTGTAAGTGCATGACGAATTAGTTTACATTCCCATGCTTGCGCGCTCAGCTAATGCAGAGGTGGGTGTACGAGGAAAATTACAAGTGTTGTGTAGTTATTCTTTTTTTTTTTTTTTTTTTCTGTTTAATGGGATAATGCACAAGTAAAATTGGTAGTGGAACATTTCTATTCCCCTCTTTCACATGTGATGTGCATACACACCCTCTGCGGGCACCCTTTTCGAGTACCCCTTCCGCGTACTCGTGCGTAGGGACTGCACGTGCTAGTGCATAAGCCTATTCCTCATAATTTTTTTAAGAGCCCTCTTGGTGGCTGGATATATAGTGAACACTTGCATTACTTGTTTGTATAACTATTTCGAATCTCCACTTATCCGCATGCTTCTCTGTTTGCATGTTTTTTTATTTTTTTATTTTCCTCACAATTTTCTTCCTTGTTCATGAAAACGTGGTAGAGAGCGAGCAAGGAAGGGGATGGCAAAGGGGGAAAAAAAGAAAAAAAAAAAAAAGGAAAAAATAAAGAATGGCAGATCGGCAAAGTAGTGGGCAAACGCACTTCATTTGTACTTGTGTAGCGCTGTTTCCCATTAGTTTTTTGGACGATTAAAGATTTATGTACACTTTTTGCCTTCCCCCCCCCTTTTCCCCTTTTTTTTTTTTTTTTTTTTTTTTTTCCCATATGTTAGTGAAGTTTTTCTTTTGGAGTAATTCTACTAATCTCCTCACAACGGTCTGGAATTAAACAAGGATGAGTGGTATAAAAGTAGTAGAACAGAAAAGAAGCATCACACATCCGTCGTTCTTCACATGGCTAGGCTAGAGCGTTAGCATAACATTCGACTGAGTAGTAGCATCCCACCTCTCTTGCTACCTACAACGCAGCGCTCCAGGAGGGGAATACATATTTTTGTATATTTTCAAACTGTCCAAATAGTTATTAATCACAGAATGACCATCAGGTAGAAGCAGAAGACGCCCTTTCTTCCGGAATGGTTAACTGTTAAACAGATTTTATGAATTCACGCAAGATAGAATTGTAAAAGACACCAAACTTGCATATATCCAAGTGCATATTTGTTGAGCACGACTTACTATGGCACATTGTCTCCTCCAAAAGTATAATATTATTTTTCGTTCCCTCCTTTTTTATTTTTTTTTTTTTTTTTGCTAATAAGGCATAGGTCGATTTTCTAAGCCGCCTTGTTTTTCACACCCCACACATTATTACTTACTACTTCCGAAGTGTACATAAATATAAAAGGGGGAACTGAAATCGAGATAGCCATCACACAAATTCGATCATGCATATATCGCAAATGCAGTTCGATCGTTAACATTTCGCTCTGCCAATTATTAATGAATTAATTTGTTTGTACACTTACTAAGTTGTAGTGTGCGAGAGGAGGCTTTGATTATTTAGCCCGGCGGATCAGTTGTCGCGTGCCCTCATATTTGTCCGTCTTTCCCTTCCTCCTTCCTTTTTTTTTCCTTTTTTTTTTTTTTTTTTTTTTTTTTTTTTTACTCCCTTTTGTAACCCCCGATATATGTAGATATGAATGTAAAAAACGTCAAAGATGATGAGGTTGACACCTTTTGGAGAAAGCAGCTAGCCGAAATTTCAAGTATGAGTGTAGAAGATTTAAGAACCCATAATTTACCCATTTCTAGAATTAAAAAAATTATGAAGGAAGATGATGAAATAAAAAGTAATCAGATGGTGTCAGCAGACACCCCTGTCCTATTGGCTAAGGCCTGCGAACTGTTCATTATGGAGTTAACAAATTATGCTTGGAAGTTTACCGAAGAGAGCAAACGAAGAACACTGCAAAGGCAGGACGTGATTTCCGCTGCTTGCAAAAGAGACATGTTTGATTTTCTCATAGACTTGATACCGATAGAAGAACGGATAAAATTTATTAATTTAAATGTCAGGGGGAACTCCAGGAGGAACAATAACAGCAGTAGTAGCAGTGGTGAGGGTAGCCAGGGTGGCGGCAATTATGGGGGTGGCAATTATGGTGATGGGAACTATGGTGATGGGAACTACGGTGATGGGAACTACGGTGATGGGAACTACGGTGATGGGAACTACGGTGATGGGAACTACGGTGATGGCAACTATGGTGATGGCAACTACGGTGGTGGTAACTATGGTGATGGCAACTATGGCGGTGGAAACCACGACAGCGATCATCACAGAGTCGACTTCGACACCGTGAAGCAGTACTACAATATGTATTCGTCGACCTGCAACGACAAGGGCTCCATGAACTTGCAGGCGCTCAATGAGGAGCTTGCCCAAATGGCTGAACTCGCGGAGAAGGAGTTAAATGCGGCGCAGGCGATGACTACCGCGAACCTAGCAACAGAGAATGGGACAACTGCCAACATGGAAAAACTGCGCGACGCGGCGGAGGAATTCGCGGCCAGTTTAAATGCTTTGTACAGAACCAACGATACGGATAACGATATCAACAATGCAAACAATCTATTCCTCAATTTTAATCCAAACACCCATTTAACAGAGGAGCACTCCAGCTCCAACAGCAATGACGAAGAGTGCATGTATGACGCGCAAGGCTGCGACGAGACGCATCGCAACAGTCTCAGTAGCAGTGGAAATCAGTACACACAGGTTAGTGGAATAGCAAAATACAACAGTATAGGTACTTGCAGTAGTAAGAACCAGGGTTCAAAAAGTGAGCATTTCGGAAACAACAACATGAATTCTAATCATGTCAATTTGAAATCTTATTCATCCGTTAAGGATAATATGGATAGACAGTGCAAGCAGGAGTATGTAAAAAACATGATGAACGGGTCAGGCAATTCCTACCACGAGGTGCACACGAAGAAGCACACGAATGAACAGACGAATGGACACGCAAATGGACAGACGAATGGACACGCAAATGGACAGACGAATGGACACACGAATGGTCACACGAATGGTCACACGAATGGTCACACGAATGGTCACACAAATAGTACACATACAGATGGATCAATAAATGGACATACAAGTAGAACAGTGAACATTCCTAACACCATGCAGAGCAAGGATCTTGTCAAAGGAAACATTCCATCCTACCAGAAATTGCAGGAGCTCAAAAATAAATTCGGATATGCTATGCAGACAGTGAATCTTCCTAATGTGTCTAATGTTTCGAACATTTCTAATGTGTCAATTTTGTCGAACGTTTCTAACATGTCTAACTTGTCTAATGCATCGAATGATAATGGCTATACCGGGGGCAATGAGTGCAATGACAACATCCTTTTAAATTCTAATTTGTACTCTACATCGTTATCACCTTCGTACAATGGAATGGCTTCGACGCACCATGTGTTGGCTAAGTACAACATGGTGAAGAACGACGAGATGAAGGAGTCAGAGAATGGTGAAAATAAGCAGGCCGTGCAGGTCCAGCAGATGAGGAATGTGAGCAAGAGGGATGCATACCCCAACGGAGTGAGCGCCAACTACCAACGATACCAATCCGGAAAGAGCGATGAGAAATCAAGTGACGACATGAACTTGGAGCAAAATTACTTCTATAATTACTACCTGCCCGGAGATAACAAAATGGGTCCCAACGTAATAAACAGTTATTTTCTTAATGGGAATCTCATGAACAACATGCAAAATGTAAGTTTAAACGACTCAACCGTTAGAAGGAACAACTCTCCCCCCTCCTGCTCTTCCTCCCTGGATGACAGAAATTCTCAAAACGGCCAAATACCCCAATTGATGCCAACACAAATGATAACCAACAGCCAAATTAACATGTTCGAGAAAAATAGCAACTCAAAAAGTAATAACACCAAAAAAGGAAACGCTGCTCTGAACGATTGTAACAACCCCTCAATAGATCGAACAAATGACATGATGGATTTAAGCAGTATTCCCACAAAATCAAATGTTGAAATAAATAAGGACATGATAAATAATTATTTCAAATTGAATAATAATACCATTACTGCCACCAGCACCACTACATCTACTGCAGCCACCACGGTAGCCACCAATATCAGCGCTATTCAGAATCGCAAAAACAATGGAAATCACAGCGCACACGAGGTAAAGAGCTCACATGTTGGTGATAACCGAATAAATGATGGTCTGCTACACGAAGGGGTACTCAGTGAAGGTCTCCTTAGCGAGGGGTTACTTAGCGAAGGGTTACTCAGCGAGGGGGTACTGAACGATGGGCAGAATAACGAGGATCTGCTCAACGAAGATCGCGTCAAAGAAGACCTCACGAACGATGATTTCCTCATCGACAACTGCATCAACGAAGACCGCATCAACGAAGACCGCATCAACGAAGACCGCATCAACGAAGACCGCATCAACGAAGACCGCATCAACGAAGACCGCTGCAACGAAGACTTGATGAACGATGAGCTTATAAATAACGCTCGCCTGCAGAATAGCATGTTCAACAGTTCCCAATTTGACACTTTCCACTTCGATAGCGCCCATTTCGATAGTGCCCATTTCGATAGCGCTCAATTTGATAGCGCCCACTTCGATAGCTGTCAATTCGATAGTCAAATAATGAACAGCCAAAAAGATAAGAGCCATCTCCCCAAGAATCACCCTCCCAAAAGTTCCCCCCCCAAAAGTCCTACTCCCCAAAATCACCTGCCCCCAAACCGATTTCCAAACAGCCATTTAGGTAACCACCACAGTAGCTCCAGAAATAGCTGCATAAGTGACCAACCAAATAGCCAAAAGAACGACCAACTGAATGACCGTTCGGATGGCCATTTGAATGACTGCATGACTAGCCGAATGGCCGAAAAGGCAATCGACACAATGAACGAAATTTTAAATAGCTCAGAAAGTGGAGTGACAAAAAATAGCACCATAAATATGGTTAACCAAAATATAGACAAGGGCGTCTCAAATAATCATTTAAGTAACATCATGCCAGATGTTAATTCCACTGTTCAAGAAAATGTGAAGCTAAATGTACACTCCAAAATGTGCGTGAACCCTAATGCACAGAGCACTCCTTACAAACCGACTCACCAATTCTCTACGCAAGAAAATAATTATGTTTGTAATTATAACTCTCAGCAATATCACAACAACAAGGTAAACGAAAAAACACACTCCCTTTTGTGAGGATCTCACACCTAAATGGAAATAAAATAAAAAATGCGCAGAGATAAGGGAAGATAGAGTGAGAAGGAATGGGAAACTATAGGAAAGGAGCATCCAACGCAATGCCATAAATCTTACACTAACGTACAACTGCGAACCTGATTTTTATAGCAACTTGTACAAATTCAACCGGAGCGCATGTCCATTTAGCACCCACACCCACGGGGTGAGAAGCCTGTCACTGTCAGCACATGCAGTCCCTACACGCTATCACTACACACACACACGACAAAACATTATTGTCATTGCCCCCCACCCCCCCCACCCCACCCCCTTTCATTATTATTCCACTTTAGATAAACTATTAACAAAAATTTAAGACATAATTTTTAAGATTTGTAAATTTGTTAAATGCTCATGACGGAACGAGCTATTTGTCATCCTGGCGTCATATGCACGAAACTGTATATGCGCAAAGTTATATATGCATACACGTACAGACATTTTTTTTTTTTTATTTTTTAAAAACACTTTTGCGAATCAATGAGGAAGAAAGTCGCCACTTTTTAAATAAACTTAATGTCATTACAAGGCGTTACTTTTGTCTACCTCCTCCGTTCGCGCGAAACAAGCGATGGTTGACACTTGGTCGTTTGGCGCGTGCAGATGGGACAATATGGGAACACAGTCATATAATACCACTACGGCCGTCTACTTTTCCATTTTACTTATTTTTTTTTTTAACAAATAGGTACTTAATTCTTTTATGTTATTTTCATTATGCAAGAAACAACGCTGTCTTTTTTTTTTTTTTTTTTTTTTTTTGGTATATATTCGTCCCTGGAGAGGGCATACTCCATGCTTACGCCTTTAGCAATTTGTTGAAAGTACCAATTGGAATGCGTAAATTTTATAAAAGTAACATTAGGTATTAGGTTAAAAAGGGCAACAGGGGAAAACCATTTATTAGCCGAAAAACGGGGAGAAGTTATAACTGCTCCACAAATGGGTGCCTTAAATTTTGTGCACATCGAATGGGTAAAAAAGAGAAAAAAAAAAGAAGGCTCAAACGTGGGGCATCCTAACGTTTTGAAACACATTTATTTGGCTCTTTCCACGGGGGGAAAATTTGGTCCTCATTGTCATAATTACCATGACCGTTGCCATCGTCGTCATCATCTTCGATGTGGTCCTTGTTCTCTCCCCCCTGGCGACTTAAACCACCTGTGCCTCACTCGGCTTCACATACCCAATGCTCTCGTAATACTTCTGCATGTACTTATGGGAGTTCTTCTCATAATAGGGATCATCCACACCATACTTTGGAACCTCAAAGAAGAAAGGGAATCTTCCGTAAAACTGAACTCGCTTGGGGCGAATATGCAAAGGGTCCTCATCCTGGTAATCTGGTTCGTTGTCTATCAGTGAAGCCTTGAACGACTGGCTAAAATTCCTTAACCAGTGATTGTAGTATGGGACAGAATAGGCATGGTGCTGGCATCGATCAACAATATTTCTTCTCTTGTCCTGTCTCCTAAAATGAACATCTGGGTTGAATAACAGATGCCTCATCAAAACGGAAAAAGAAATTGCTACTGCATAGTAAGAAATAAAGTAGTAGTTGTACTGACTCGGGTCATTAAACCAGTTGTTGTAACTTTTTTTAAAAAAATATTTCAGCAGTTTGTTATCTGTGTAGCATCCATTAAAGTTCCGGAAGAAGTTAAAGTAGTGTTGCGCGCTTTCGAATATAAACATGGTTGGCACGAGTTTTTTCTGTTCTTTATGTTCTTTATGTTCTTTATGTTTTTTCTGTTTTTTTCTGTTTTTTTCTGTTTTTTTCTTTTTTTTTTTTAACTGCGGACGGCAGAGGGGTGTTCAAATGACATAATTCTCTGTCAAGGGGCACTCGCCAGTGTGCTATGATCGTAACCCTCTACTCAATCCTTTACACTTTGGCTGTTAACATGGGGAAGTCAACATGGGAGAAAATGTCAATTTGTGGCAAGCAACAAATGCGACAATTTTCAAGAGGAAAATCCACACTTGTTTATAAAGAAAGAGTTAAATTAAAAACGAAAAAAATGTTCAAACGGATGACAAAAATTGTAGGGGTATTTTTCTTCTCTGTGTTCACTTTATTTTACCTCCCTTTTGCATTGCACATTTTTTTTTTTTTTTTCCTTTCATTCGTGCGCGTGAAAAAAAATGGATACTTCTTTTCCCGTTTGACGCAAGGGAGGAAAAACCTTTGCCGCGAAACGCTGTTCACATTAATTTGACGAAAATTTTCATCTTCACGTTTCACTTTGACGCTGCACTGTATTTCACCATGAAGTATACGCACATGACGTGTAAGTGTTAGCCGCATGTGCGTGAACATGTACGTGAGCAGGGACGTAGTGAATGTGAGCAGATACTCCTTTGTGATATTTTTTTTTTTTTTTTTTTTCCTTTTTTACTCACCGAGCTGTTCCCACTGAGACTGCGGAGGTGCAGGCGACAGCATGGAAATTTATCCTTTCCATGGCCCATCCAAACGGAAAAAAAAAAAACAAAACAAAGCAACCAAGTGGAGTTCAATATAGCGCAAATATATGGCGCTGTAAATTCTGTACCAATTCCCTAACCGGTGGTATGCGTGGGGTGTGAATTTTACTCTCCCACCGTCCTAGCACCGTCCACATATATATATATATATATATAATCCATGTTTGATAACCTCCCGGAATTAATATTTTGCCTGAAAAAATTATACTTCCCTTTCGACAGAATTAGCATCCTTTTAGTATAAGGTACCACGCGGTAACATAAATACAAATAATGCCAATACGAATACGTGTGCGCACCCAGCTGGTACGTTTACACGGAAAGGAGTTTGCGCATTATGAGCAGGTGTAGTTTTGTCAATCCATACAGCGGATAACAGGAGGGATACTAAAAAAACAAAAGAGCGATGCAATGGAGAAACACATCACGGGGAAAAGCACAAGCCAGTTATCATCACTAAACAGATGATACACACAACCCCTGCTGAAAGTATCGCTCACACATTTGGAGAAGATTCTCCCGAACCATACTTTTTGTTCTTTAAAAAAACATATAGATCATTCGTGTTCAAATTTTGGGAAGGACTAAACGCAACGAGTATGAAGTAATGGTTCTGTAACAATCTCCATTCTTCAAACTCATCAAACATTTCAATTTTTTCAATTTTTTTTTTTTCCTCCGTATTTAAGTGATAATCGTAAATCTCGTTCATGTCACTTATGTAGACGTGACTCCATCCCAGGTTCTTAAATCTGCAAAATTGTTTTTCCAAATTGTCGTACTTGAAGATGCTCTTCAGTTCTATACCTCTTTGGCTAAAATTGCTTATCATCACTTTTCCGAAGGCGGTGTTTGGGTTAACCTTGCAAGATGGAGAAAACAGGGAGGATGGCATACATTGGGGATGAAATGCACATTCGGCGGATGAATGCATCTCGAAGTGTTGCTCCTCTCAATGAAAGAAGGACGAGCGAAATAGGACGAGCGAAATAGGACGAACGAAAAAGGACGAACGAAGAACTTGTCTTCATACACACTGCTGAGTGACCGGTCCCCTTCTCCCCGCACCCTTGATTGAGGTACCTGTTCATACACCAAAATGCACGAGGTGTTTCTCATAAGACCGGCCAAAGTTTTTATTAAGTTGTCGCTGCTAGTTATTTCCAAATAAATTAAAACGCACTCGCAAATGAACAGAGTGGGGATGGAAAAGTCGAACCCGCAACTTGTTAAGTGCTTTTCCAGGAGATTTGAGTTGTTCAGGTCCAGCGAGAGCATTTTGTAGTTTCCGCAGTTGATGAGATTTGCATCCACGTCAGGTTTCATCTCCACATCCCCCTGATGATCAACTCCCTTTAGAAAGGACCTCAACTCATCCACTCGGTTTATTATGTTCGCCTTTTCCTGCAGTAGTTCATGGAAATCCATTTCGTAATAGGTCGCATTATTCCTCTGTTCCTGTGGGCGACAAAAAAATGGTATAGGATTTTTGTGCATTGGCACATTCGCAAGCGCTTTAGCTCATTTCCATTTCTGTTCTCTTCCCACTCCCCATAGTTCTCTATCATTTGGTTCTTATTTCAATTCGTTTTCTCCTTACGCTTATCCAAAAGAAGGTCGTGTCCAAACCGGCTCCGATATTAACTATCTGAACGGGTTCCTCCTGCAAGGGTGTCAAAAATCGTGGGGCCCTTTATTGTACATCACCCAGTAGAAATATACGAATGCATAAATGAGAATGTACGAGTACACCTAGCACCATCTCAATCAATCCGCTCTTGATTCTCCTTCAATTACTTCCTTTAGGGACTTGAAAAAGAGCTCAATGTACTGTCTCATTGCAGCAACACGGGCGTAATAGCCTTTCAAAAGGGTAAGAAAAAAAAAAAAAAAAAAAAAAAAAAAAAAAAAAAAAAACGGTATATAGATGGACAGAAGGGTAGAAAATAATCTACAGTTACGGACGAAAAAGTTGTACAAAACGATGTGGTCGGCTACGCTGGGCAAAGGACCTCCTAGCCGGATGGTCTATTTCCCTGAAATCATTTGCTCCATAAACATTCATTCAAGAGCCCCCCCTGCATCAACTGTACACATTAATGCGTCTGGCAAATATATATATTTTAACGCGCCTCAATTTCGTAAGCGCTTTTATTCACAAACCCCTATTTATGAGTGGACTTCTTTTCTCAATCCTTTTGACAAAATATTTTAAGAACGGGTCCGAGTAGTATCCTAGATTAACGGCAGAACTGAGGAAGGAATGAGGAAGAGGGGGGGGGGGGGGAATTCGCGCCTCCTATGTCTATAAGGTTGTATGCAAGGCGGCGTAATCTACAAACACCGCAGGAGAGCATATCATTTGATGACTTCTCATGTCAAAGTGTGCCTTTTTCGCTCGCTTGTCTTTCATTTTATTCTATTGTTTTTTCTTTTTTTTTTTTTTTTTTTTCTTTCTCTTTTTGTGTAACAGTTTGCTGCTCGCCGCCTCGTGGGTTGTGCTCTGGACTCGAGCGTTGGGGGATTTTAACGAATCCATCTTGGCCTTCCGAATTTGCGTCCTTTATATATATAATATATTTTTTTTTTCCTTCTCAATTGAGTGAAGAAAAGACTAAAAGAAAAGGGGGCAGGAGTTAATTTTTGGGGACAAACTTCGCATTTTTAAACCCCTCGTAAAAAAGGGAAATACGAAATGACGTTAAACTCGCCTTGTACCTCTAGCATGGTATACGCATATGCACAAATTGGAGTAGAAGTTCTTTTCCCATTTTTTTCCTTTTTTGTTTATGTGCCCAGATAAGTTTTAACCCGCCCCAGAGGAAGTTTAAATGTGCAAGCTTCTTTTATAATATATTTTTGTTGTTTTGCCTTTTCATTTTTTTGTTTTTTTTTTTCAGTGTAACCTGTTCCGTTCCGACCTGCACCAGAAAAGCCTCTAAAGCATGTGATGCTAGCCCATTTGATAATAACCAAAAATAGCTATGAGCCGTTTGTGGCACCTTTGCAGGAAGACCTTGCGATCCCACCTTAAATCACAAATATTTCCTTTTTACATGACATTGTGTGGAAAAGTTTGACTTAATTTTCTCTCTTTTATGCCTCAAATAATTTTGTGCGGAGCAACAACACACATGGGGCAACCTGTACGGAACTACAGTTCCTTACACGTGTGCAATGCGGAAAACCTCCTGAGCATAGTTACGAGAAAGTGCCTAGATGAAGTAGAAGCTACGTGTACACCTGTGGTACTGCATCTGGTGGAAGCCCCTTATAGTTTATTTTTTTCATTTTTCTCTTTTTTCCCCATCTACCAGAAGTTAATTTGAATGTGTTATATATATATGGCTGGATTATGCTTATCTAAAATTATTCTTTTTTTTGTCACTGGGCATATATTCTTTGCCCTCCACCAATGTGTGGGCTTTAATACAGTGTCCCGCGTGCGCCAGTCAGCACTGCAAATATTTTTTACGTACATTTCAGTGAAGTACAAGAAAGGGTAGATGATTAGGCGGGGCAATGTAAAATTATGGCGTCTAATCCTGTTGTCAAGTGAGCCTTTTATGCCCCGATATTCTTTTAAAAGGATGTTCCTCTGTGTAGAAATGAGAGCATTTTCGGTTGTCCTTAAACAGTGAGAGGCACCACAGTATATTCACTGGATTACCTTTCCACTGGTGTACAAAGAACTGAATGCTCTTAGTTGTAGCTCTTTTTTCTTCATCCCTCCTCCGCTGTGTATTTATTTGCAAAGGCCTTTTTATCCAATGCGATGGCATACATCTACAGGCGCAAATATATATACATACACACACTCATGTGGAAGGCCCCATTTTTTTGTCCCCTTTCCGTTTTATCAACTTTCACCAACCATGAGCCTCTCACCTCCCACTGCACACATCTCCATTAGGCCTATTTTAGCATGCTTGAGAGCAATTTTTTTTTTTTTTTTTACATCCATTTTGAACCCCCCCTCCCCTCTTTTTGTCTCCTCCCCTGGTATATACACACAACTTTGGGAAATATAGTGGAATGGAAATAAGACCTACTTGCGGAGAAAATGAAGTTACACACCAATTTTATTTTATTTTTTATTATTTTATTTTTGCTCTCTTTTCTTTTAAGCTTGATCATACATCCGAGCATGCACATCCACGTAGTTGAGGAAGTGATTCCTTCTATGCTTCCTCTAAATTGACAAAGAAATGTTGCAACTTTCTCGTGAAACTCAACTTACGCTCCTTTGCGTGTTAGCGCAGTATACGCCCGTCTTTATTTTCCGCCTCCCTTTGCACAGAGAAACCAAACACATATAAACATTGGCAAGAAGTTTCTCCCCACCTCCATTTGGTCATCATAAGGGAAGAACCATATTCCCTTGAAGAATGCAAAGATGAGCATATACCTATAACGTAAAGTCATACAGAGAAACCTTTTAAAATAGGCTTGTCTCACGCATATGGGTATACTGATATTGCCTTTTAAAAGAACAACTTTTGCTTTTTCCATGAGGCTACATTACCTGCTTTTCCGCTCATGCGTATTGCACAAAGGAAGAAACAAAAAAAAAAAAAAAAAAAAAAAAAAGAGCCTCATCAAAAAAAGAAAGGTGAAAGACATCTTATTTAAATTAATTTTTTTACCAAGCTTCCGAAAAGTTCGTAAAACTTTAAGCAACCCTCCTTCGCTTGAATTTTTTCCATGTGAAAAATTTTACGTTTCTTCCCGTTTGTTTTATCAGCTCTTTTCCGCCCTCATTTATTTATTGATTGTTTTTTGACGCATTTATTTGCCCAATTAATGACTTACAATATATATATATATATATTTTTTTTTTTTAACATGTATGCATGGCCTCCCCCGCCAATTTGTGCGCTCCTGCAATGCACAAGCAATTGAGTTCATTGCCTTTGCAGTGATTTTGCAAAAACCCCTCCTTCCAAAAACACTACATATATGAGCGTATAGAAAGAGTAGCGCTGAGGAGTTCCCTTTTACTCGTCGTGTACCCAAATGTACCAAGGTGCGAAGGTACATGCATTCACTTGTGCATACGCGTATGTAATTATATGGCACATTGAAGTATCCGCATTGCGTTTAAAAACAAGCCCTCCTTTTTTAAAATGAGAACATAAAATTAAGGGACAAGCTATAAATCTTCATGGTCCCGTGTATAATAATAATATGCGCAAAAGCTTTTTTTTTTTTTTTTTTTTTTTTTTTTTCCGAATTCGTGTTTGCGCTTTTGGCATCTCTCATTTTCGTTGCTCAACCATTCATCATTCTTTGCTAATTCATTGGTCATTCATTTTTCATTCCTTCCTCATTTTTCGCTTCGCAGTACTTTTCATTTCCTCCCACGTACCATCCCATAATTTTTTCCCATTCGTTAAGCCCCCCTTGCGAAAAAGCGCATTCCCAACATTATGCATATGCGTATGCGCACGCGCGTATGTTCCTGCAAGCATACCCATGTATACTTTCATTTGCGTATACTTAGCTCGTATACTCAACGCAAGTGCACGTACTGCGCTCACCCACGCCCAAGAGGTTAATGCTTAAGGAGAGAAGCCATACCTATCATTCCACGCCTTCACACCACACCCCCACGGTATGTACGCACATATATCTACGCTTGCATATGTATGTGAAGAAGTGTGTTCACAACTCAACGAACAGATAAACGAATTTTGCAGTGGAACTAGGCCAACTTCCGCACACAGGATAAGGAGATTGAGGCGCTACTTCTGGAGGACAGGAAGGAGTGAACAGAGGTGAACTTATAAAGCTGTGATTCGGCAAGGGGAAGGCAAAAAAAAAAAAAAAAAAAAAAAAAAAAAAGAGAGAGAAAAACGACTAAGGGGCAAGGAGAGCAGAAGGACACCGATCTCTAAAGGACCCAAGAGGAAGAAGGGATTAATTCGGGAACTGCGCAGAAACGACACAAGCGCCAAGGGAAGGAGACAAGCAACGCAGTCTGAGGGAATTACGCAGTAAGGGGGGATAAAATAACAACGAAAACAACAGCAAAATCAACATATACAATAACAACGACAACAATAAGTACAGAAAAAATAACAACAAATTACAGAAGCAGTAATTGCAATAGTAGCAGCGACGTTAGCCCTCACAGTGATTCCCTCCCCCCCCCGTGAGCGCAAAAATGAAGCTGCTAAAAGTGACCCCCGAGAAAAACATAGAATTTCCTATGGTGCATTTCCAAGCCGTGACGCAAGTGGTGAAACTAGAAAACATAAGTGAGAGGAAGGTGGCATTTAAAATAAAAACCACCGCGCCAAACAATTATCTAGTCCGACCATCGTTTGGCTTAATTAACGTAAAAGAAACCATCGATATACAAATAATATTACAACCCTTATCCGACAAGGACAACATTTCGAATGATAAATTTCAAGTGCAGTGTCTAAATGTCGATGACGACACCACTGTTGATAAGCAATTCTGGGTGACTGTAAATAAAAATGAAATACAAGACCATAAGTTGGTCGTTGTCTTGAACGATGAAGGTTCAAGCAAAGGACCACACTCCTACCTCCCTTCAAACAACAACCCCCTCTCCGATATTAATAACAAGAATCACAATTTAAATTACGCGGAACATAATTTGAATGCGGACGATTCAAATATGGCAGAAGGTACAAACCATCGCATGCATGTCACCATGCGTGTCACCATGCGTGTCACCATGCGTGTCACCATGCGTATCACCATGCGTTTCACCATGTGTGTGTAAATGAATGCAAGCGCGTGCATGTCTATATGCACCAATGCATGTGTACCACTGTAGAGGCATATGCCAAACGATGCGTACACTTATCCTATAACATCATGCCTACCTTCATTTGCACACTTTTTTCTCTCCCCATCTTCCGCCTCATGAAGGCATAAAAGGTGGCTTGCCAGGTATGCAGAGGAAGTATCACGAACTACTAAATTACTGCGTTTTTGTGGATAAACAGAAAGCAGCGCTGGAGAAGGAAAACGAGAGTTTGAAAAATCAACTTAAGGCATATAACAGCAATTGTAACAAGCTTTTCGTTGATAATAAGCTTATACCCATAATTATTGTTATATTGGCCATCGTTACCAAGTATATGGGATATTGGTAAAGGCAGAGAAGAAGCCCTACCCCGCGAGGACAATACTCTCTGCATCGCTCTATGTGATCCTCCGTTACCATGTTCCATCCCGTGTGGACAACATTAGCATATATTTTCGAAGGAAAATAACTCACCAAAAAATTTCCCAAAGTTCCAGCATATAATGTGGACAAAAGCGCACACAGACGGGAAATATATACTGAGAATACAAAATTCCATCCTTTGGAACGAAATGAAAGGGAAATATTTAGTAAAGTTTGAAAAAAGACGCCACACATCATTCAGGAGTGAAAAATTTTACCAAGTCGATTTTACCACTATGTAATCGTAACCCCAATGTGGGTTAACATTCATATGACGGTTTGTGCATTTGCAAATGTGGAGGTGTAATGTGTTAATGATTTTCCCGAAAATCCTATAAGAGGAAAACCCCAAATAAAATTAGAAAAAGTAATGTGTCATCCCTGCGCCCCTCACCACTGGGGGTTATTATTTTGCCATTACTTTTTTAATATAAGTTAAAATTTCATAAACCATATTTTAGTGCGAATAAGTGAAAACTATTTTATTAAAAAAAAAAAAAGAAAAAAAGGAAAAAAAAAAAGGGGGGATATAGGCGCGTACTCGCGTCAGAAAAATGTGTATATTATTACATACATATATATGTGCACATAAGCATAGTATCCTATGCAATTACGTTTCTTCAATTATCCCTCATCTTTTTTTTTTTTTTTTTTTTTTTTTTTTTCTCTCTTCCTTTCTTTGCATTCCCCCCTTTACAATTACCATGTGTGCGTTCTCCTTCTTTCTCCTTTTTAATCATATAATAAAGTTCCTACTAAGTTATGTGCATGAAAATGAGCAAGCATGTGTATGTGTGTGCATATGTGGAAATGTATACATATATATATTATATATTACACGTATGTATGTACGAACATGTGCTCGTATATGTACCCCCTTTTTTATAATTTAGTCCCCTTTATTTCATTAGCTTCGCACATTATGAATACCTCTGCCGATGCCTCCCCTTCCTTTTCGTCTCTTTCATTTCGTTGCATATTACTGTATTATTATTTTATTTATTATAAAAATATATAAAATAATGATAGCCATTTTTTTTTTTTTTTTCCTCTTCTTTCCTTTTTTTTTTCCATGAAAGTGGAGGTATATCATATTTATGCGCTTCGTTATGTGCATCCACCTTGCGTACTTACGTGCATACTTACGTATATATATATATATTTCCACACACCCGCGCACATGCATATTTACGTACACATACATCCCTGTATGTGTGTGCGCGAATTATAGGCAGTTTTTAAATGTAGATGATCTACATTTTTATCAACCTCCCTGCGTACATTTGATAACAGACAAAATATAAATAAAGTTTTTTTGTTTTTGAAGTTATACACAACTGGCAAAAAGCATCAGCCTTAAAAATTCCTCTAAATTTTCCCACTCTCCAGGGGAGAAAACGCCATTCTGTTAAAGGGAGAGAGTGCCCTTCCTCCGAATGTAGTATGGATCATAACTTTTATCAGTAGGTTTAATGACAGAACGAATTTCTCATCCCCTGGGCTAGGTTTTGCGACTCATATTTAAGCGCGCTTTAAGAATTGCTCAATTCACTAAGAACAGAAATACACGTACGTTTATAAATCCACATATATGCCCATGCGTACCATGTGTGCATGTGCGAGATATTCTTTCCGACGACCTAGTTTGCCGCAAAAGGGGCGCGACCTCTCCGGCGAAAAGAAAAACTGATATGGACATTCACAGGTTCGAGATTCATTAATTCGTATCCTTTTCTCCATCTTTCTACAATTGTACGGTATGAAAAATAGTAAAAAAAAGTAGGTGTAGAAACGTGCACAAAAGAGTTTCACCAAAATCCGCGCAAACAAATGTGCATACAAAATAGTACTTACTAAAAATGGAACAAATACAATTACAATGACGTAGTAACCTCCTCTTCCTTTACGATATTCCAAAATTTTCTATTTTTTTTTTTCCTATTTCGGTGAAAACACATTTCGCGCCATTTCTCACTCCTGCTCATTCCAGCTTTATAAAATGTAAACAAAATAAAAAAATGGACAGGGGAGGAGAGTCTACCCTTATATAGAAATGTCACCCCTTGAGCAAAAGAAAATGGACGCAATTTTACTGAATACGAAGATTCCTCATGTGTACCTCTCTCTGCAAAAACATTAAAAATGCGCCATCACTAAAATAAATTGCTAACGGAATGAAAAAGGGGGCGAAAAAAAAAAAAAAAAAAAAAAAAAATTCCAAGTGATGAATATATGTGTAGCGATGGTTTACTCCCGGGGGGCCTATTTTCCCTATAGGACACGCCTTCCACCCCCCCTCTGCATGCTCACGCGTGCACTCTGTGTATGCACATACATATGAGCATGTAACAATTCCATACAAATATACACGCGCTTCTCTTCCTACACATTTTTTTTTTTTTTTTTCACTCCAAAAAAATATAAATGGATATTCATTCGGATTTTTAAATTAAATTCTTCTTCTCCGATAATCATGGCAAATATTAAAAGCTTGTTGATGTTTTTTTTTTCCTACTCAATCATGGCGGTGAGCCATCTGATCCACCAACTCCCTCACTCGACTGTTCAATTCAGAAATATCAATAACATATTTATGGGCCATTGGGGGTGTGCCTCAAATGTACACAAATGGATGTGATCTCCTGGGCCTCTCCAAGAAAATCACATCGCCGTACGTGGGGAGAGTTCATAGCCACTGGCCACAAAGACGTGTACACAAAAATGGAACAAAAAAATTACCAAAAATAGGAAAGCTCACTAAAATGTAGAATTTACAGTTAAAGGGGAAAAAAAAAGAGCCACACGCTGAATTAAGCCAAGAAAAAAAAAAAAAAAAAAAAAAAAAAGAGAGAATAAAAATAACCATCACTTTTCATTTCAAATAAATTTATATAATGCTTCACGCAATGCTCGCATTTTACTATCCGCAATATGGCAAAACACCTTTTTTTAAAAAAAAAGAAAAAAAAACATATTTTTTTCAAGTCCCACATCTCCTTCATATAAATTAACGTCATTCAACAATTTAATTTCTTTTAACATTCTTAAGAACCATCCTTAAATTAATTATTCTTTCAATTCCCCTTTTTTTGTTGTTTCTTTCAAAATTGTAAATTTCTCATTTCATTTACCTTCTCAATTGCCAATTTTAAGTGAGCATCACTCGCAGGATTCAACGTAAGTTTTCTCTTCCTCTTTTTTTGTATACAATCAATTGAGCTAAAAATGTATCTATACATATGATCGCTGTATGCGCACACATGCTTAAGTATCCAAATATGCCTGTGAATTCATTTCTACATTTTCTTACCGTTGTATACATACGCTGACGCTTTTTTCAAATATGTGTGCCCATCTGTTTATGGACCCATACTTGTCCCATCCGCATGAAAACGCACACAGAAATGATCGACTCTGTACTTCGTATAATGGTTTTCTCCTTACCTACCAAACGTATCACCTTTTTGTGCACTCAAATGCTGACTCCATTTTCATTTTTCCCACCTTTGAAGGTCCCTTTAAATAGCCGCGATACCCTCTACACATTACTACCATCAAAATCCACCCCGCAAAAATGACGAGAAAATATTTCGTATCAGCCAACTGGAAATGCAATGGAACCCAGGAGAGCATAAAGGCCCTGGCAGCGAGCTTTAATGAGTTGGAGTTTGACCCCGCCAAGCTGGGTAAGTTGCGCGGGAGGCACTCCTCCACGGCCATGTAGATGGTTATGGAGGCATGGTGACTGCTCCGTACTGACCGCATTGACCATACTAACCATACTAACCATACTAACCGTACTAACCGTACTAACCGTGACGATTGCTCCGTCCAACTTCTCAACGCCCCTCTCCCCCCAATTACAGACGTTGTCGTTTTCCCCGTGAGCGTGCACTACGAACTCGCAAAGAGCCTACTGAAGCCAAAGTTTCACACAGGCATACAAAATGTGTCCAAGTACGGAAATGGATCTTACACAGGAGAAATCAGCGCAGAAATTGCCAAGGATCTTAACATCGAATATGTAATCATTGGACATTTTGAAAGGAGAAAATTCTTCAACGAAACGGATGAAGATGTAAAAGAGAAATTACAGCAGTGTTTAAAGAATAACTTAAAGGTTGTAGTTTGTTTTGGTGAGTCATTAGAACAGAGAGAAAAAAACCAAACCATCGATGTCATAAAAAAGCAAGTGAACAGCTTTGTCCATTTAATTAACAATTTCGATAATGTTGTTTTGGCATATGAACCAATTTGGGCCATTGGAACAGGGAAGACTGCAACACCTGAACAAGCACAAGAGGTCCATAAAGAAATCAGAAATATTGTGAAAGAAAAATGTGGAGAAAAAAATGCTCAGCAAATCAGAATTTTATATGGGGGTAGTGTTAATACGGAAAATTGTGCATCCCTCATTAAGCAGGAAGATATTGATGGGTTCCTAGTTGGCAATGCTTCATTGAAGCCATCCTTTGTTGAAATTATCAAGAGTGCTATGTAAACAAAATAAAAGAGATATATATACATATATGGAGAGAGAGAGTGACCTTTGTAGGAAAGCCATCATCGTGATTATATCAGCATCTTCATCAGCGCAGAGGAAAAACCAAACACTGAACGACACGCCCGACGCCGTACATCCGGTAAATTACTTTTTATAAGAGGCATGCATGATATACCTCCCCCGCATCAGTCGTACGGTTCATCTATTGTTATAAGATCTACACATGTACAAAATACACATATAAATGTACTTTTTTTTTTTTTTTTTTTCTTTTTCTTTTGGCATGCGCGTTCCGCTTGTGATATACGAAACTGTGCATATGTTAGGTCCATTGATTCATCGCATCTTTACATAATGCCATTTGGTTTATAAAAAAGAAAAAAAAAATTTCACAAGTAAAAAAAAAAAACACAAAAAAAAAAAGAAAGGTCAACTTTAGAGATTCATAAGTGATGATATAAATAATTCATAATATAGCACTTCCCTTTCATTTGGAGTGTGAACAAAAAAAAAAAAAAAAAAAAAAAAAATGAGCAGTCCCACATGAAGGACGCTAAACGAAGGGTGGAACGTCAGAATGAATAAAGGAAGATAATTTTGCCAAACGGGGACATATATATAACGCACATAGCACATATAGCACGTTAGAACAAAAAAAATAAAATAAAATAAAAATAAATAAATAAATAAAATAAACTTAAAAAAGGGAAAAAGCCAAAAGGTGTAACAAAAAAAATGATCAAATAGGGCTTGGCGCAAAGGTGAATTTATGAGGATTCACACGGCGCAGCCCTTACTGAGATGACCTGTTCTTCTGAATGATTTTCGAGATGGAGGGCAATAGGTCCTGAGTGAGGGTAACGTTCAAGTACTTCTTTAGCGTACCCATAATGGTATATGCCGCCAAATATTCATCCATTTCGTCTACGTTTATTCTGCATGGGGAGTCCAAATTAGGGGTGAATGTAAAGAATCGATAAAACATGGGGAAGAAGAAACACGTAAGGGGACACATCCCCCTTTTTCATGTTGCCTTATTTTGTGCGCGTTCCTCCTGCGAATCATATGTACGTTCATGTGCTCTCCTTTGGGAATTTGCACACATGTCCTATGTGCTGAACATTTCAAACACTCTGAGTGGCTACCTGTTCTTTATCTTTTCGTTTATCCCCTTGGTTGCAGCCAGTTCTTTTATTTTCTGCTCGATCTGTTGGGGTGGGGGGGTAAATGTGAAGGTGGCAAAGAGGTGAAATCGTCATATGGAGAGGAGGTAAAAATGGAAAGCAGCGGAGGAGCGGGGCCACCTTCGCGCCAGTGTATAATGTGTCATCCGTCAAACCTCCTGAAAATTATCCGTTTTGCTCAGATTCAAGCAGGACGATATGGACCTGACAAAGTAGGACTGCGTTTTAAGCTGAAAAAAAAAAGAAGGGGGAGAAAAATTGTAACGTGTGTGCATATGTGTGGGGACAAAAAAAGAAAGTTGGTTTTGTCTACCCAAATGCGCTAAGCATTCCTTAGTCTGCACGACGGTATGGGCGCCTTCACCTCACACACCTTTGAGTTCATAGAATTCATGTGAGGGATGATGTTGCTGATTTTGTCGATGTTGTAGAGGTTCATGTACGTCTTAATGATTTTGCTGATGATTTCCTTGGAATGTTTGTTCAGAATGTATTCGGCCTTTTCGAAGGACTCCTGCAGGGGAGGGGCAAAATGGTAACGTTTCGTCTGTTTAAGCGTGGCATTTCGTCGGTGCATATGAGGCTCGTTGTGCAAGGAGGTATGCCCTACATTGGAATATTTGGACATTTCCAAATTCTTCTGGTATAAACTTCTCACAAGGTTCAAGCAAACTCTGTCCATGTCGCTTTTTTTGACATCCTTCAAATTTGCTTGAAAAATTAAAAGCACATTTTTCCGGAACAAGTAATATTTCTCCCCATTCACGTAGTGCCTCTTCCACTTTTTTATCACATCTATGTATTCATCAAATTTTCTAGAATTTATCGAAATTATCGAGGCCATTTTGTAGAAGAAGGAAGTGAATAAGGGGAATTGTTCATACACTATAAACGACAAAAATTTTATAAAATGGATTACGAAAAAAATGTTCTCAATTTTTAATTCGCTACATATATTTATAAATATATTCACCAATTCTGTCTTGTCAATTTTCATTAGGCTTTCATGTAGGTGTTTAATTTTGTATTCAATATTGGGCCTATTTTCTGTGCATTTTTCATTCCATTTTGTGAAGTCACTAATTTTGAACCCGTTGTTGGATTCACTGATCGGGTTCTTTTCTAGGTACATCTTTACGAACTCGTTCAAGTAGTTGTGGTGAGTACTCGTGTTCATGTTGTATGCGTTGCCTGACACTAGACCGCTGGCCATACCAATACTTCCAGCCATGTTATTACCACTCACTGAGGGTACAACACTTCCCCAAGCGGCGCTATTAACCCCGGGCGACAGGAGATGACCACCCCCTGACTCACTTCCCATTTGGAGACTGCTCATGGTGAATTCTGCAGAGACCCCAGGAATATTACAAGATGTCAATGGGGCATTCATCTGACTATTAGAATTATCCTTCTCATGGCTTTGGAGGTGGTGGCTGTAACTCTTCCCGTCTCCCTGGGGATGCATCTCAACCATGGGTTGACTTAAATCCCGTTTTTGCAGATTATCACTCTTTATATAATTCACATTTTCGCGAAAAATATTTTGGTACACTTCTACAATTTTCTCTGATGCGTCCAATTTATTTTTAATATTTTGCAGCTCCTGTTTTTGTTCTAGTTGCTCAATTTTCTGATCATACAGAATTTTCTGATTGTCAAAATTTTTTTTTATTTCATTCATTTCGTTGAATAAGTTTTGGCACATTTTTTTGTATGTGCCTTCGTTTGTTTGTTCACGCGTGCCTCCCTGCGTTGGGCCACCCTTTTGAGGTGCGGCCTCTCTGCCTCTTTCCTCCCCATCCTCATCATCACTGGAGTGGGCATAAGAATTGGCTTTGGAATGGGCCTTGTACTGCACCTTGGATTGCCCACCCTGTGTGCTCTCCTCGGAACATTCGCTGAGCTTCTTGCTGAGCATGATTTTCTCCTTGGTTTCACTCTTAAGGAGATCCTTCAAATTTTTGATTTGTTTATTAAGCATGCACATCTCAACCTCGTAATATTTGGAAATGTCGAGACATTGTTTATCAACCAAGGTTGTGTGTTTTTTGTTCAGTACCTGCTTCAAAGTAGTGGTTGCATCCTGCTTGCACTTTTCAGTTTCGTCCAAAATTACCTGGTACTTATTTTTCAACTTGTCTAATTCACTCTCCTTGTTACTTATTTTGTTATTCAATTTATTGATTTTATTTTTATATATGTTAATATCCTTTTCATAATTGGCAATTTTTTTCGCTTGTTCGGCAATTTTAATGTTTAAATTCGTCCTTTCTTTGATATCCCTTTTTTTTACAAGTTCGTTTTTCTGCAGAACTTGTACTTTCAATTTTTCATTCTCTTCATTCAGAATCTCTATCTTCTTCTCATATTCGTTCAACTTGTTTATTTCTCCTAGCAGGGAATTCATTTTTTTATTTTTCGCATTATTTTCATTCGTCAGTAAATAAATTATGTCTATACAATTGTAAAGGAGATTTTTCCATTTCACTTCATTCCTTTCTTCGTCTTCCTTTTGCAGGTTTACTGATTTTTTTATTTTGTTCAATTTGAGATGGTTATTCAGCTTCTCAATTTCTTCCATGTCTTCCTCATCTAGATGAACTGTTTCTTTGTTCGATATTGTTCTCATGCGTTCTCTGCTCCGTTCTGAATTATCCCCTTCTACATGCTCCTCGGTGCATCGTACTATCTTCATGCTCCCCTTTTCCTGATCGACTTCCCCCCTTACTGCTTCACGAGTGGTTCCACTCACTTCCTTGTTACAAATAAGATCGTTCTTTTTCCCCGTCAGCTCATTTTCGACCGTTTCAACTGGAGAGAAATCCTCGTCTGCCCCTCCTTGGTCGCATTTCACTCCACTACTACAATGCCCCTTCTTGTAATACCCCTCTGGTGTATGACTCAAACTGGGCTCCTTCTCCACTTCCTTCAGAAGTTCTTTTCTCACTATGTCCAAACTCTTTCCCTGACTCAGTAACTTCTCGACTACATCATTTATGCTGCACTTTATCTTTTCTCGGATGAGTTCTGCCAGTGTGTCTTCACTAATACGGTTGTTGGAGACATCTCCTGGTACTGCACATGTAGATTTTTGTGTCTGGTTTGAGGTGGGCCCCATCATGTGTTTCTTGTTGGTAGCGCTATTGTTGATGCACCCTTGCGAATTGCAAAATATCAATCCACGTATGTCATTCGCATTGACGCTACCAAGGCTGCTATTTATGTAGTCGAACCAGTACTCCCTCAAATCACGCCCGTCGATGATTTCCCTCCTCTTGTCAGGAATATATCCCTCGCTAGATATAATCCTAACCGTGTTGTCATTATTTCTAGATTCAGAGAGTTCACTACTTTCCTTCCCCCCGAAATCAGCTGTCTCCCCTAACTTGTTCACACTGCCTCTCTTATCCATAGGAATTATTAATTCTCTCTCCACCAAAGGACCACTATAAAAGCTCATTCCATGGCGCTCACTCAGCTGTTCATTCGTCATTACATCTGTAGGTATAATCACATTGGAAGAGTTGCTATTGACTACATTTCTGTACATTAGACTCCCCTTTTCACTAGGCTCCATTTGTGCATGCCCAAAAGACTGCAATTCATGTGGGTTGTTTATCTCCATAAAGCCGACACTATCGCGCGTATGTTTATTCACTCCCCCAATATCTACTGTGATGTTTTTTTTTTTTCTAACATCGTTCGCATAACTTGACATCCTCTCCCCATCATCGATATAATGACTACTTCTCAGATACGCATTTTCAAAACAGTTGGAGAAATTTTTTTTTTCTCTTCCTTCGACTGAGTACTTGTGTGTGTTGTGAAGAAGACCATTGCTCCCATCCTGACTGTGTTTCTGCAGATTTCTAAATTTGGTGAAATCGATTCCGTTTTTAGGATTAGAAACATCGTTTCTATCGGCTAGTCTTCCCCCCTCCGCATCCAAGTCGTTCATATTGTTATAGCTCCTTCCGGAATTGTAACTGATATTCTTATTGGCCTCTCTGAACTCACTCGCGTTTCTGCTATGGTTGTCTTCCTCCTGGTTGGTCAAATTTACAGTGCTCCTTTTTAAAGAGTTAAAACGAAACGGAGCCTTATCACCTCCCTTACTATATTCACTTATATGCACATCTGTGTGGAGAACCTTATCCAACTTGCTTGTCAAGTTGATGCTTTTTTTTATATCCCCAAAAGTGCCACTCCGATGGATTGCAAACTCATCCATTTCCTTAATTCCTGTTTGATACTTGTCCACCATCATTGAGTCAACCATCAAATTGTTTTTGCTTACACCAAAGGATTTGTCATCCTGGGGATCTACGTTCCCATTCCATAGACTGCCATAATTGGGATCTCCTCTCTTCAATGCCTCCTCCCCCTGGGAGAATGTATAAACGCCTGGTTTATCCATTAATGAATTAGCTAAATCCGTGTTTTCTCTTAAAATAAAACTTCTTCTCATTTCAGATCCAGGGGGTAACGCATCACTTGTATTCTTTCCCACCTGCAGCGGCACGGTACTCTCCCTGTCGCGCTCCCTGGTATTGACGAACAGATTCTCTCGAAATGATTTTGTATTCATTATGTGAAATTGATTTGATAAAAATATGCTGTCATTAAAACTTACGTTATTGTTTTCGATCATTTTCTCCAAAACATCTACTTTTCCATTTTGTGGAATTCTTCCACTAGTACTTCCGCTACGTTTTGGAATTTCTTGCTCCCCATTTTTTTCTCTCAATATATCTTTATATTCCTCTTCTGTCTTTATGAAGTTGTATTTTTTCGAACTGGCAAGCTTAAGAAGGCTTCCACATTCACCTCCTCCGTTGTAGCTTCTCCTATATTTGGTATCATCATTCTGGTTAACAATTATACTTTTAAATCTATCCAAATGGGAAACATCACCGACTTCCTCCTCCGTAACAAAATGGCTATCCACTGCATTCCCCTCTTCCCCTTTCGATGCTAACTGTTCAATTATGTGTGGTTCCTCTGTTCGTGGCAAATAATCATTCCCACTAATTTTTTCATCATTACATGAATGTTCTAGATTTACCTCTTCTTCAAGTCCATTTTTGCTTGTCTTCCCAGCCAAGTAATATGTAATAAATGGCGTATTCGCTCCCTCATCATCTTTTTCGTCCTTCAAATTTGCGGGAGTTTCCAATTCGCTCATATTCATCTTCCCCGCTGTTTCAAACTTTAAGTATTCGAAATAGCTCCTTGAAAAACTTTTACTTGGCGTTTTATTTAAATCTACATCATTCAGGTAGATGTTATTTAAATTTGCAAAAATATCTTCCATGTTTTCATCGTAACTTTTATCATATTCTCCCTGGATATCCTTACCATTGTGAAGTACGTTTTCGTCTTCATGTCCTTTACTTTTTATCTCTCTCAAAAGTACTTCTGTACTTGGTGTCTTATATATGTTGTTTATTTTACCCCCAAGGATATCCTCTGTGTAACTTCCAGTCTCTTCTCCATTATGCTGATAGTATGGAATGCCATTTTTTTCTCCCCCTTGTAAGTTTAAATGGTCCATCGATTTTGACGCTGCCAATTGGCTCCTTTTTGTATCATTACAAGTGGAAAAATTTATGCAACTTTTAATATTCTCTTTTTTTAATTTTTCATCATACGAATAAATATCCTTAACAGAATCATTTG